>NW_006399827.1:14308154-14314373 GCF_000299155.1 Elephantulus edwardii
CATAGGGTCGCTATGAGTCGCAAGTGACTTGATGGCACATAACAATAACAATTTTAGTATCATAATTTATTTAGCCAAGCTCCTTGGGCTGGACATTTAATTGCTTCTTCTTCTAATACTTCAAACCAAGGACTTCACCTGTCTTTTCTGCTGATGAAATTGCTAAAGCACTTGACTTCTAACTAAAAGGTTGGTGGTTTGAACTCATCAGGTGCTCCTTGAGAGAGACATGTGGGAGTTTGCTTACATAAAGATTGAAACTATGACAGGAACCAACCTCCACTAAACTGAATCCCACTGCTGTTGATTCGGTTGCAGCTCATAGCAACTTTATAAGAGAGAATAGAACACACTCATTCTCAAGCTTTCCGGAAGCAGACTGCCTTATCTTTTTGCCAAGGAGTAGCTGGTAGGTTTGAATCACTGACCTTTGGCTAGCAGCTGAGCTCTGAGCCTACTGTTTTACCACCTGGAAAGGCCTAGAAGGCAGTTCTATCCTGGTCTGTAGGGTCTCTTGGTTTTGGAATGGATTCAACAGTAATAATTTCTGGTTTTTATTAGTGTCTGGGCACAGGCAGAGAAGCTGGCTTGAGTTTGGTAATTCTAGCTTGCCAAGATCTTTTACGTCTTGTGGCGGCTTCAGGCCTGACCCTTCCAAGCACTTCCCGCTTTGCTCATGTGCCAACAAAAAAGCATCTCGCTACTTTCCAGGGTGCATTTTTGCCAAGTTTTCAGGACACTTATCCCTGAACTGTAACTATTTGAATAGACATCTCTTCTATCAGCTTAAAGTAAGGGATCATGTTACAATGATTCTTATATTACCAAATTGAACCTAAACTGGTCCTTGGCATATAACAGGAAGTTTGTTGAGTGATTGAAAGTGACAAGAATGATTCACAGTTCACAAGGAAACGTGTAAATCGCCATTCCTGCTCTTTCCCCAGCCCGACTGAAGATCTGATTTATTACTCTGTTTCTGGACCTGTTTATTCAATAGCCTAATTATCTTTCCCAAGTAACCCCATTGGGAGCTCTGGTGGCTTAGTCATAGGAATTGTATAGCCAAAGGAATGTGGTTCTAATCCACCAGCTGCTCCATGGGAGGAAGATGGGCAGTCTCTGCCTATGAGATTAACTGCCTCTGGAAACCCACTGGAGGGTCTGCTATGATTTGCTTCTGACTCTGTATTATACAATGACAACAAAGTAAGCCCTTGGGCATCCCTGGTGGCCAAGTTGTAGGGAGTAGCATGCGTCTCTGACGATTCAAATGATTCATATCAACTGGTGATTACATGGGGGAAAGACGGACAATCTCCTGTCTCCCCAGCCCCCCAGTTCTCCATGTGACTTCAAAACTTGGGAAACCTGCTAGAGGGCCAGCTACGAGTTGGTTCCAACTCAGCAGCAGTGAATGGGTGTGTGAAGTAAACCCTTACCAGACTGGCCTGTGCCCCTCAGAGTGTATTGTGTGGCACCTTGCCTTCCTCATTCCTGACTTCAACCAGAGCGACAGACGTTTGGTGGTGAAGGATCCCCATCTCCCATTACACCAGCTGCCAGGTTGGTAATGACTCAGTGACCTTCCATCAGGTTTTCCGAGGCCATGAAACTTTGCAGGAGGATACGGTCTAACTTTCTCACACAGACCTTTTTTGGTTAGTTGCCTGAAAAGCTACCACACCACCACCAGAGCACGCACACTGATTTTAGGTCTTGTCTAGTCGGCCCTTGTGGCCTAAAGGTAAGCAGCTGCACTGCCATCCCAAAGGCACACTGTTTGAATCCACCAGCTGCTCCACAGGAGAAGGATGGACAATTCCCCTCCCATGCAATTACCTGTCCCTGAAAACCCGCGGGAGGGTCAGCTATGAGTGGGTTCTGACTCACACGGAGTCTCCAGGTGGTGCTTTCTAGGGAGCTCCGGCGGTGGACAGGGAGCTCCAGGGGCCCAGTCTGTAGGGCCCTGTTGTACTGCTAACCACAGGCAGTGCCTCTCTGATGGTTCAAATCCAGGAGCGGCTCTGCAGGAGAAGGATGGGTGATCTCCTGCTGTGCGATTTACAGTGACGGAGAACCTGCTGGAAGGGCAGCCATGAGTCGGTTCTGACTTGATGGCGATGAGTTTGAGTGTTTTGAGGAGGTGGTGCAGTGTCAACGTGTCCAAGCCGCTAATGGAAGGGTTGGTGGTTTAAACTTACTCAGAAGCGCTGTGAAAGAAGGGCCTGGTGAGCCACTGAGGAAATGCCGGCTACTGAAAACCATTGAGCACAGAGCCAGGCCCGCTCTGATGCGCATGAGTCAGGAGTGTCCTGATAACATCAGGTGACCAGCTATTTAATAAGGTGACCAAGTTGTTTCAATTTGCCTGGGACTTTCCGAGTTTTAGCACCAAAAGTCCCCCTTTCAACCCCGGGCAAATGGGGTCAGGAGTTTTTCCTTGTTCTCTGTATCCAGTTCTTTCTTTAAAAATGTCTTAAATTATTATTTTTTTTTAAAATTTGAGTGAGAGTTTAGATATCATACTGGTTTTCATTCACTCATTCACAGAGGTCTTATAATAGTAATTACAATTGATAGGATAGCCCATTGATTACAATGATTGATCAGTTCTTGATTTTATATTGCCTCTTCCGTCACCTAACTTATCTAATTATTCATTTTTACTCTTTTCCTCTCTTTTCTTAACCTTGATAACGGAGTGTGTAAAGCTTTCCTTTCCTGTCCGTTCTTAATGAGATCCTCTAGACGGCGCTGCAGGCAAAGCCTAGGAGACAGCAGCCGCCGCGTTTGTTCTCCCAAGTGGCATCAGAGAACATCAGACTAGCAAGACTCTCTTCAGCCAGAGAGGGTTGGAAAACAGCTCCATGTGACACCAAGTCCCTCAGTCCTCCCACAGGAGAAGTCAGTGGCAGGGAACTAACCCAGCACGCTGGAGAAGAGGGAGGCAAGTCTGGTGATAGCAGCCTTGTTATTAGGCTTTTTTGTTTGTTTGTTTTTATATTTTATTTTGTTAATTTTAATGAACACTTACAGAGATTTTGGATTTCCATTCATTCATTGTTGCACTATTTTCTCTACCCTGCTCCCAGTTCGTTCCTCTGTTTAGTTTTTTAAAAGGCAAATTTTAGATAAATAAATAGTAGTTCACTTCCGACTATTCTTGTTACATGCCGTCAGTTGCTTTTGACTCATCCTGCTCTATCCTGTGTCAACCTCACCGTCTCCGTCACACTTACTCCCACCACCTCAATCACAGAATCGATCCATCTCATCGAGGGTCTTTCTCTCTTGTGCTGTCCCTTCACCCTCCCAAGCATCATGTCCTTCTCCAAGGACTGGTCCCTCCTTGCAACATGCCCAAAATATGTCAGACAAAGCTTCAGAATCCTTGACTACAAGGAGCAGCCCAGCTTCACCCTCTCCGGGACAAACCTGTTTGTTCTCCTAACAGTCCATGTATAGTCAACGCTCATGTCCATCACCACAGCTCAAAGGCATCAGTTCTCCTTCTATCATCCCTAGTCACTGTTCAACTCTCTGATGCATAGCACGCAATTGCAAAGACTATAGCCCGGATCAGGTGCACCTTAATCTCTAACCTGATGTCATTGCTCTATTAAGCCACTAAATATTTTCTGTCTCTGACTCTCCAAGGCCCCAGGACACTTTTATTGATTGATTCATTGATCTGAAGCAACACAGGCAAGAGCAGAAGAAATTGGCTTGACGATTTTCATATGCCTATTCACCTCCCTTCCTAGTTAACAGACTTACCTCACATGGAGAACTGAATGTTGCTGTTGTTGTTAGGTGTTGGCGAGTCTAGTATGACCCATAGCAACCCTATGAATAGTGGATCTGAACCCCGTCCTATCCTGTGCCATCTTCACACTTCCTGACGCACTAGAGCCCATTGTGGTAGTCATTGTGTCAGCCCACCTGATCAAGGGTCTTCCTCTTCTTCACTGACCTTCCACCCTTCCCAGCATCATGTCCTTCTCCAAGGAATAGCCCCTCCTAGCAACATGTCCGAAGTATATGAGGTGAAGACTCATCATTTTTGCCTCCAAAGAGCACTCCAGCTGCACCCTCTCCAAGATATATCTGTTTGTTCTTCCTGGCCATCCATGGATGATCAGTGCTCTTCTCCAACACCACAGCTCAAAAGCATCAATTCTTCTTCTGTCATCCCTAGTCATTGTTCAGCTCCCAGATGCATAGCAAGTGATCAGAATGGTGATGGCCTGAATCAGACACACCCGAGAAAACATAAAATTTACCTCCAAAGAGGATTATGACAAAGATCTGGTCATGGGTGTCAGTGGACTGTAGCGACAGCAAGTCAGCAGACTGTTCTGATTAAAAGAGGTTTCCTGGTGCCTCTCACACATCAGTCCCCTGCTTGTTGGATAATTTGTACCATGACTGATGTCTTCAACTGGATTAAAAAGTGTTTAGGACAGATGCTGTCATGGCTAGTTCAATCAGTGCTTTCATGTACCCACTCTTTCTTGTTAAATTGCACATTTTAATAAATAATTGCAGGTCATAGCTGTGCTGTCAGAAGGACTTGCCCCCAAATGCCAACAAACTGGCTTAAAAACTCAGAGCTTCTCCTTAAAATTTGAAGTACTATCAGTGTAGATGTTTCCTTCCATAGAGTTTTCTGGAAAACTACTTTTAGGAGATAAAAATCATCAAGAAGACAAAAATTCTCACCAATGGACTGAATAGCAATATCATAATAGATGGAGAAAAGATTGAAGTTGTTAACTATTTCATCTTATTTGCATCCATAATCAGAACCCTTGATACCAACAGTTGGGAGATCAGGAGACATATTACATTGGGCAAGTTTGTTGTCAGGGACCTCTCCAAATTACTGAGGAGCGATGATGTCAGTTTGAAGACTCAGATGCACCTGATTCAAGTCATGGTCCTTTCAATCACTTTCTATGCATCCGAAAGCTGGACAATGAATAAGGATGATAAAAAAGAAGACTTGATGCCATTGGGCTGTGGTGTTGGAGGAGAGTACTGAACATCCCATGAGCTGCCAAAAGAACAGATATGTCCTTGAGAAAGTGCTCTTTACCACAATTCAAAGGCATTGATTCCTCTTTGAATTTCCTTACTCTTTATCTATAAAGACAGGATAACTTGCAAATATTGTAAATAGCACCTTTTGGGTGGGAACATGTAAGTAAAATTGTAGAATGCTAAATGTGGGGATTGTTCAATCTTGCCATCTTGCCAAGTTTGAGCAGACTCAGAGACAGGAAAAAAAAGGAATCTCACTACCATTGTAAAAGAAGAAGCAGAGAGTTCAGTGTGTCCTTTGGGTCAGAGATTCCCACTAGAGCAAGAGAAAGACATGGCAGTGAGAAACAGAGATTAAGACATAGCAGCCCAGACAACAGCAGTGGGGGTTGCAGTGGGATTGGCAGTGGAGGTGGCAGAGAACACATCTATTGAGAATATCACAAGGTACCAGGCACTGGGGAAAGTGCTTTCCACACTATCTCAATTTCTTCTCACAACCACCATGGGAAGTTAATTCTTCAGTAATTTTTTCTCCACTGTGCAGATGAGGTGGAAACCTGGTGGCAAATAATTAAAGTGCTCGAAGCTAATAAACAAAATCTTTGCCTGGGACCCTCATCTGCTCTTCAGGAGAAAGATGTGGCAGTCTGCTTCTCTAAGGATGTAGGTCTTGGAAATCCTCCAGCCAGTCCACTCTGCTATGAATTGGAACTGACTTAAGATGGTGAGTTTGACATAGATGTGAGCATGGAAAATGCCCAAACTAGACCTAAATCCAGATCTAACTGCAATAAAATTTGTGTTCCTAACCAGTGCTCTTTACATGACTAATTTTGTCTTTTATGGGTTGGATTTTACCAGCTTGTATTTGGAGAGCCTATCACAGTTTAGGCCCTTGGACACTACTTTTGTTTGGTTTTTTGTTTGTTTGTTTGTTTGTTTGTTTTTATGCTGAGTGAAATGTCCCAGTCACAAAGGGACAAATACTGCATGGTGCCATTGTTGTAGAATGAGACTGTCCTTGGGGTTGGGGAGAGACTGAGTAAGATGGGTTCAATAATGTATGCTGCTCTGAAACAGAGAAGGGAGAAAACTGTTTAAAAGAGATATGTGATTAGGTATTTCTGTCATGACAGGAGTCTAGAGCGATGGCTACATGGTGGAGTGGAC
>NW_006399827.1:14320753-14321273 GCF_000299155.1 Elephantulus edwardii
ATATATACACACATACATATATACATATATACATATTTTGTCCCCTTTCCTTCATTTCTTATCTCTATTAACCCTCCAAGACTAAAAGTCTAGCTGTGTGCAAACCAGTTATTTGCTTTTAATATTAGTGGTACTCTCAGACCATATTCATCCTTTTGTGATTTACATTGTTCAGCATAATTTGTTCTGGTTTCATCTATGTTCAGGAATATTTTACAAATTCTTGATAATTTTTTAGTAATGTAGAATAATCCATTGTGTGAATGTATCAAAGTTTCTTTGCCATTCGTAAGTTGATGGACACTTGGGTCGTTTCCAAATCTTTGCTTTCTCTATATAATGGTTCCAAAGAAAGGTGACCCAACAGAGTGTGGAAATTATCGAATAATATCATTAATATCACATGCAAGCAAGATTCTGCTGACAATTATCCAAAAATGTTTGGAACAATATGTCAGCAGAGAACTGCCAGATGTGCAGGCTGGATTTAGAAGAGGTCATGGTACTAGGGATATTATAG
>NW_006399827.1:14321640-14322585 GCF_000299155.1 Elephantulus edwardii
GGAGAAGAACGAACTGGGGATGAGGGTGGAGAAAACAGTGCAACAATGAATGAATGAAAACCCAAAATCTCTGTAAATGTTCATTAAAACTAATATGGCAACACTAGCAATGATATAAACAACTAATTTATGTGAAGCAGTAAATTTGAAGGCAATCACTTGCAAAGAAAAGGTGTTTCTGCATAATAAAGTGGTATAATGGGGAATATGAAAAGGTATTGCACTCCAAAGGATGTCAAAATCTTGACAAAGCTCAGTCCAACTGGCTGGAGACAGATTTTGTTGATTTGGTTTCTTGTGAGGGTTGTTTTGGTTTTGTTTTTGTTTGTTTGTTTTTAATTATTCTCTTCTTGAGGATTTGCCTTTCCTCAACAGAGGACAGTTGAGTCTTAGGTGAATCACTCACTTTAGTTTTCTCCTTTTGTAAAATGAGAAGGTTAAATCAAATTGACACTTTTAAAACATTGACATGCCCTATTGATTCCTAGGCTTTCTTCTAGTAGATTCAGTAAAATTGGGCAGGGCCTAAGCAACCTAATGAAATTCTGATACCCGTAAAAATTTGAGAACTATAAACTGTGACTGACATTTGATAGTCCCAAGGAGTTATTGTAAAGCTAATGTCCCCAGATATGTGGAGTATTTTTTTGAGGTGAGAACGCCTCAACCAAATAAAATTTCACACACAGGAAGAGCCGAGTACGATTCAGAGAGTAACTCTGCATAACATCTATTCGATGTTGGTACTTTCTGAAATTTTCTGAGGCTTAACAAGGGAGGCCTGTTGATGAGATCTCCACTGCTCAGATTGACAGGAAACCACAGCAGGTAAAACTCAAACATAACACACCTGATCAGGCATGAGGACAGCTCTTTAGCTCTTTATCATCAGTATTATATCACTGCAACAAGTTAAAGTCTTTCTCTTTTTATAAATATATATAA
>NW_006399827.1:14324011-14363249 GCF_000299155.1 Elephantulus edwardii
TTACTTGGCTCCACAGTCAACACTCTTGGTAACAGCAGCCAGGAAATCAAGAGACAAATTGCATTGGGAAGGTCAGCTGGGAGGGACCTCTCAAGAGTACTGAAGAGCAACAATGTCAGACTGGAGACTAAGGTGCACCTGATCCGGGCTAAAGTCTTCGCAATTACGTGCTATGCATCAGAGAGTTGGACAGTGAATAGGGTTGACAGAAAGAGAATTGGTGCCTTTGAGCTGTAGTGCTGGAGAAGAATGTTGACTATACCATGGACTGCTGGGAATACAAACAGGTTTGTCCTGGAGAGGGTGAAGCCAGGCTACTCCTTGGAGTCAAGGATCCTGAAGCTTTGTCTGACATATTTTAGGCATGTTGCAAGGAGGGACTGGTCCTTGGAAAGGGACATCATGTTTGGCAGAGTGGAGGGGCGGTGAAGGAAAGGAAGACCTTTGATGAGATGGATCGATTCTGTGACTGGAGCGGTGGGAGTAAGTGCGTTTGAGATGGCTAGGTTGGCACAGGATAGAAGAGCGTTTAGAGCCCTTGTACAAGAGTCGATGGCACATAACAACAACAACAACAACATATAATGGTGCTGCAATAAACGTGGATGTGAATACATGAGTTGTGTTGCAGCTCTTCTTTGGGACATACGCCTAGCAGTGAGATTGCTGAACCAAATGCTATTTCTCTTACCAACTTTCGAAGGCAGTGCCAATCTACTTTCCGTATATGGTTGCACCATTTTACATCCCCACCAACAGTCTCTGAAAGCTCCAATCTGTGCACACCCTCATCAGCATTTGTTGTTTAATGTCTTCTAGAGCACTGCTGTTTTTGCTGGAGTGAGATGGTATCACACAGTTGTTTTAATTACTCTGTTGGCCTAGTGATTAGGAGCTACACTGCCAACCCAAAGGCACACAGTTCAAATCCACTAGCTGCTCCTTGGGAGAAGGATGAGTATTCTCTTCCTGTGTGATTACTGCTTTTGAAAACCCACTGGAGGGTCAGCTATGGGTCAGTTCCAACTCAATGGCACATAACGGCCCAACAATAGGTAATGGGGGAGCTCTGGTGGTTTAGTGGGTAAGGAGATGAGCTGCCAGCTCAAAGGCAGGTTCCCATTAATCATCTGCTCCACAGGGCAAAGATGGGCAATCTCCTCTGAAAACCTGCTGGAGAGTCAGCAATGAGTCATTTCCAGTTCAGCTGCACATAATCGTGGGCATTTCATGTGTTTGTTGGTAATCTGAATGACTTCTTTAGTGAAGTGTCTGTTCATATCCTTTGACTCCTTTGTAGTTGGGTTTTCTTTTTCTTGCTGAGGTGTTGAGGTTTTCTATAGAGATGAAACTCTTGTCAGGTATGCCATTGCTAAGTATTTTCCCTCCCAATATGCAGCTTCTCTTTTTACTCTGCTGCATGTAAGGATTTAAGTTTTTGAAGGTCCCAACTATCTAGTTTATCTCCTGTTGATTGTGCATCAATTATTATTTTATACTGATGCCATTTCTTAGGGCTCCTGAGTTTGACCCAAATTTTTCTCTGATGATCTCTGTAGTTTTAGCTTTTACATGAAGGTTCTTGATTCATCCTGAGTTAGTTTTTTTATGTGGTGTGAGACATGAGTCTTGTTTCAATTGTCTACAAATACACATTCAATTTTGCCAGCACAGTTTGTTAGAGACTCTTTTTCACAGTCTCTTTAAAATGGATTTTATCTTTTTGTTTGTTTGTTTGTTTTTTTCAACGATCAGCTGTCCCTAAGTATATGGATTTACGTCTGGTTCCTCAGTTGTATTCCATCAGTCATTGTTCTTCAACCACACAGTTTTGATTACCATGACTGGGTAGTTGACTGTGAGATCAGGAAATGTAAGGCCTTCTGCTTTTTCTTCTTCAGTGTCTTTGTTTATTCAAGATCTTTAGTATCTCTTTGCTTATTCAAGATCTTTTTTTGTTTCCAGAAGAAGTTGGTGATTACTTTCTGCGTTGTTTGAAAAATGTTGATGGTAGCTGGATAGGCATTGCACTTTGCAGATTACATTTGGCAATATTGCCTTTTTCACAATGTTATGTCTTCTCATCCAAGAACATGGTATATTTCTCCATTTGTGTAAATCTATTTGGGTTTCTTGTAACTATAGTATTTTTTTTTAAATCAGATTGTTAAAACACTTGGTAGTGGGCTGTTGTTCGGTACCATAGAGTTGGCTCTGATGCAGAGGGGCCCTACATGGCGTTGAATGAAGTCCTGTGCCATCCTGCCCCCTGCTGCTCTGGTTGCGCCCATTGTTGCAGCCACTGTGAATCCGTCTTGCTGATAAGCGTCCTCTTTCCTCATGGCCTCTGCTGGACCATTGTTGTTGTTGTTGTTATGTGCCGTCGAGTCGCCTGCGACTCATAGCGACCCTATGTACAACAGCCCTAAACTCCGCTCTGTCCTGTGCCAATTGATGCCTTTGAATTGTGATGTTGGTGTAGAACTATGGAAGAAGTGCAGTCAGAATTCTTAGCAGCAGGGATGGCAAGATTTTCTCACACATATTTTGGGCTTGTTGATAGCTGATGGTCTTGCATTTTTAATCAGAATTTTGCTTAACAAGATAATACAGATGTAGGTTGTTGTTATGTACTGTGGAGTGGGAAGCGACTCATAGCTGACCCTCTAGTGGGTTTTCAGAGATGCTAAACCACACGGGAAATTACCCATGTTCTTCCCACTGCACAGCTCATGGCTTAGAGCCACATGCCTCTGGGTTGACAGTGCAAATCTTTACCACTAAACCACTCAAGTTCCCTAGAGATATATGTTGTGCACCTTTGAGTTGGAAGCAACCCATAGCTGACCCTCTGGCAAGTTTTCCAAGGCAGTTAATCGCATGGAAGATTGTCCATCCTTCTCCTGCAGAGCAGCTGGCAGATTCAAACTGTGTGCCTCTGGGATTACAGCCCAGCTTCTTACCATTAGGCCACCAGAGCTCCCTTAGAGATATGTTGTTGTTGTTAAATGCCATCGAGCCATTGATGACTCATAGCAACCCTATGAAAAAAGTTCTCAACACTTGTGTGACTTTCATCCTTTCTTCAAGTTCATAGGGTTTCCAGAGGTAAACTATTTACGGAAATGGATGCCACTCCTGCTTCCAGGCTTATTTTAATCAGGGAGCTCCACCAAATACTGTCCACCATGGGTAACCATTATCACATTTGACACACCAGTGAGTGTCAGTGTTGAGCTTCACGACAACCACCGGTTACCTCTATATGGCAAGTGGACACACCAGGGCTATACGACCTAGAAGAATGTTTGTCTAAGCACAATTAAAAAACAGGCCTGAGGGCGGCAGATTAGTCACCCACCTTTGGCTTGGTAGCATCACTTTTGGTCCACTAAGCCAATTGGTCTTTCTCTATGTTGTTAAGTGCCATCTAGTCGTAGAGGACTCATAGCGACCCTATGAACAAAAGTCCTCAACACTTGTGTGACTTTCATCCTTTCTCCAGGTTCTAATAAATCAAGAGTTCCATCATTTCACACTCAGAAATCTGCCACTAAGACTCTGTCCTTGGAGTGAACAATAGCAGCATTATCAGGCTGAATGAGGTTAGATAGTTCAACTAAATGTTAAAAGTTTTGAAATTACAAATACATTTAGATACTGTTTTCTCCTACTAAATTCAGAATTTACCTGATATGATTAACATTACCATAGTAAGCCAGGTTATAATTCAGCACCACCTCTTATAAAAAGGTTGAGTTCCTTGCAGCTTGTTACTGCAGAGTGGAATTTGCATTTGCAAAGACATTAAGCCCTGTAATGTGCAGATCAGTAAGAAGTCAACTGTTGTTGCTCCAGCAAGATTTGCCCAGCGGTGAGAAAACAAGATAAAACTCATGCACTTGCTAAGACCAGGTGGGGAGGCTGTGTGTGGCAGTGCTTGGGGGTAGAAGTGAATGCTTTTTAAAAAAAGGATTTAACAAAGTGTAATCCTGGCTTCACTGCCTGCTCTCATGGGAAACCAAAGCTTTAACTGCAGGCAATGGGAGTTTCACATTGTCAGCACCAACTGTTTAAAATCCTAGTATCTAATATGAAGGATCAGAGCAGAAAATGTGATTTAGTAAAACTTCAAAAATGTGCGTTGCCTTAGATTTGTCTTTTCAAATAGAGTGAATCAATGTATTCTATCTTTTCGAGAGGACATGCACAGTACTAACATGAGACCACCTCTGGTTACTTCTCGCAATAGTTCTGCTTTCCACAATACATCATTATCCTGTACTATACATGAAAGAGACACTAAAAAACATGCTAACAGTCCTATGAGAACATAAGACTACAGAGAACTTGTCATCTACTGCTTAAAATCAGTAACATTTAAGCCCTCAGACATACGTATGTGTTCACATTTAAAACAAATGTACTACAAATCTTTTTTTTGGAGCAGGACCTTCCCAATGCCTGTGGGGATAGGAAAAAATAAGACTGCTACTGTATTTCACATTCTAAGAGAAACATTGGTGGTGTTTATATTTTTATGACAAAGGCCCATCTTCATTTAGTCTGTTCCCCTAGGGGTTAAAGTTAAGTTCTGAACTCCCATTTGACTTTCTACTCTTAAACCAACTGCATATTTAGATGAGCAATGTTGCTCTACCTATACTCAGGGCCATCTCATTTAGCAGAGGAAACAGCATCACCCTCTCACAGAATAACCACACATCTTGTTCTGGCAATTTCTCACCCATAGTATTCAACCACCTTTATGCTCCATTTTCACTTTCAGCTAGTCTGGCTGAAACAGTCTGATTTGTTGGGAATAAGGCTAAATTCTTCATCCTGCAACTCGTGACCCCTCAGAAACATATTTGATACATTAGCAGTCTTTTGATTAACCAGAAAGCAGGACGACTGCACACATTATTTAGAAGAGCACCAAGGTTGTCTGTGTCTACCTTTCGGCTTCCTAACTGTCCTCACTTTCCCGAAGCTGAAGGTAGAGTAGAATCAGAGCTGAGTGCTTCAAGGAGCATTACTCTGTGGTACTGAGCCATGAGGATGAAGTCATACTGGTATAGAAGCTGCTTCCATGTAAGCAAAGTCTACAGTTATTATTTAGCCAGGTTTTCAGACAGTCATATATTAGCACTATCTTCATATTCATCGGTAAAGAGGAAAAGAAACTTTTCCCCTGTAAAAACTAGTCTGCATATACAATATGACTCTAAGGGAACAGAGTTTCACAAGTGGCTTGTACAACTACACTTCCTGCTGTAATAATTATACAGTTGGACAAGACATGGGCTCCCAGTCTGCCAAATTTTAACAGCTATCTGTGAACAGTCACTCCATACTAGTATATTTATTTTCCAGTAAAAAAATCATATGCTTGGCTTTGCATACAAATGTTCACTGCATTAAAAACACTGAGACTTTTGTTTTTCTTTCTTTTTTTATTACATTTGGACCTTTAAGAAACATATTCCATTAGATATACCACTATTTGGGAAAAATCTATTCTAATTTTTGTGAAATACGTGTCACAAACTTAATCTTGCTTCTGATTTCCAAGACTTTACTCAAAGTTTATGAAAAAGGTAGCTCTGATCTGTGGGATCCTGAGCCTTGAGGTTTCGGATGTTTTCATTCCAATAAGACAATTTGAAGTGGATGAGGAGTTCATTCCCAGCTGCTTTTCTTCTGGAGCGGGGTACTATTTTGCTCCATTACAAGAATATTCAATTCTTTTAAGCTTTGTTAAGTTACTCTTTGGAAAACTTGGTAAAAAATAATTTTTCTGTACAGTGATAAATTTACCAAACCATACCCAAGAAAAAGACATAATGTATATGTGCTGTGTTCACTTTAATGACTACGTCTTAACTAGTAATTAACTATGCAGACAGCTACAACTCCAGACCAACATGATCCAAGCGTAGTCCAAGGCTACAAGTGACTCCTTAACACAACTCATGGTAGCTGAGACTTTGATGGAAGTGTGTCAACAAATACATACACTCAAATAAGATGTTTTCAAGAAGTTACTCTTGGAGGAAGTAAACCTTGCAAAGGGGACTCTGAGGAAGTGTTGGTGGGGGCTGGGGAAGGTTTTAAAGCTATGACTTTGGTAAGCACCCAAGTGAGCTGTAACAAGGCATTCAAAGGGGAGATTCTGCAGCATCAAAGGATAATTCTCTAACAGAGGTTGGCATTTTTCAATCTAAATTCTGAGGCTGAGGGCCAGAAACCAGATCCAAAAAGCCACCTTCACAACCGCTTAAAAAAGGGTGACTGCCATTCGGCCCATGATGCTAAGAAGCCTTTGGTGGTGTAATATGAACAAGGAAAAAAAAATACACAAACCACGGAACACCATTAAAACTCAAAAAGGCATGACTTCATTTAAAAAAGTATTTAGAACACATAAAACAAGGCAACATTTATTCTTTTTTCTCGTCCTCTGGTATGGGATCTGTAGGCGGCTCCTCCACCGTTGCACTGTTGCTCTCCGAGCCAGTGTTACTGTCACTGGTTCCTTCCTCAGCCATACTGTCAACCCCATCCTGACCACTCTCCTTATCCTCCGGAGTCGATGTGCCTTCATCACCATTCTGTTGGCTTTCTGCTGTTTCTTCTAGATGGGCCTCCTCTGTAAGCACATATGTTTACTGTCAGTTCCAGGACAAAAATAAACTCTTCTAGTGACTCCAGCTCTCTAGAGCGGCACTGGCCAGGGAGACAGCCACCAGCCCTTCTACATCTTCCAACAATGTCTAGACTCAGAATCTAATTTTTCTTCATAAACACTTGATCTTCTAAATGTAAATATTTAAAAATCTAAATATGAACCAAGTATATAATGCAAAATTATTTCTTGTGAAAAATTAAGAGCATGAAGTTTCTTACTGAAAAGTCACAATTTTCTTAAACTAAGAATAAAAAAATCTGAGTATTTTTCACTGAAGACGTAAAGGTCTTAAAAATAAGACACTCAATACACAGATGACAAAATAGAGGTAGGGAATGAGTATGCTGTCTGGTTGTAAAACGAACAATGACCCATAACTTTAATTTTCAACCTCTTGCTTTAACCACAGATGCACATGCAAATGTATATGATCTAAATTTGTTAAGATAAAAATCATGTTCATTAAAGAAGAAAACACAAAACCCAGAGATTCAGATAATGAAACTTAGAATTTGACTATCTGAAATGTTAATCTGCTGAATTAAATTCTGTAGAACTATCTGGTAGAGATATTTACATTCTATACAAATCTGAGTCTGCACTGCTATCATACTTATTCTAACTGCTGTCCAGGAAGTCCCTGGCTACTACTCATGACTACTTTTAGTTCTATTCTGTTTACACAGTTAACTGGGCAGGATCTAAACTGTGCCAGAAGTTAAAAGTGACCTCAAAATTTCAAAGTCCTAATTGATTTCATGAGCACTGTACACAAGTTACATGCTAACTTTTGCTTTGAGGGAATCTTTCAATCAGGAAAATCAGCAAACCTAGAATTTAAAATTTTCTAGGATTTGTCTATAAAACAAACTCATACTCATTACCACAGAGTTGGAACCAACTTAAAGGTGACCGTTCAGTGAGTTTTTAGAGGCTGTAAATGGCTCAGGAGCAGACTGTCATTTTTTTCTTGTGGAGTAGCTGGTGGATCTGAATGGTGACTCTTTGAGCCCAACAGAGCTCCTTTTTCTGTAAAAGACTAGACAATACTATTTTAGGCTGTGTGGGTCAGATTGTCTCTGTTCCAATTATTCACCTGTACCTACTGCTGTAGCCTAAAAACAGACACAGAAAGTGTGTACAAAAATAGGCATGGCTGTTTTACTAAGTGAGCTCTGATGGCTTAGCAGTAAGGAGTTACGCTGATGACTCAAACTCAGTTTGAATCCATCAGCTGCTCTACAGGAAAAAGATGGGCAATCCTCTTACACGATTTACTGCCTCTGAAAACCTGCTGGAGAGTAAGTTATAAGTCAATTCAGACTCCATGGTACAAAACATTTTCCAATAAAACTTTACTTATAACAACAAGTGTATAAGAAGGGTGCGAACCCTGTTCTAAGACACCAAAGATGATCAGTCTTATGAATAATGACTGTATCTTGTTTAAATAAAATTAGCAATTAAAATATTCAGTGTCAAACTTGACATACTTAATGTTTTTTACTAATTTTTAACTTATAGTCTTAAAGGCTGATATAGAATACTAATAAATGAGAAAATGGGGACAAAATAATACCCAAAGTCATAATGTGAACAAGTAGTGAACCACTATCACCTAGATCTGCCTGACTCCTGAGCTGTTTGTTACACCTTTACATTCTCAAGGCAGAAAATGGCACAAACCAGTCTGGAAAAAAAATTAGACCTCAAACTGCGAGGCCAAAAACAACATTATCATTGCTACTGTGTACTAAGGTTTTAACGGAACCCTTTATAGAAGGGAGCTCTGCTGGCCTGGTGGTTAAGAAACTGTGCTGCAATCCCAAAAGGAATGTGGTCTGAGTCCACCAGTTGCTCTGAAGAAGAGAAATGGATAATCTTTTCCAGTGCGATTTACTGCCTCTGAAAACCCGCTGGAGGATCAGCTACGGGTTGGTTCCAACTTGACAGCACAAAACACCATCACCATTATGGATAGATTACTATTTCAAGCAAAGTGGAGAGGACATGTAGAGTTTAACTCAAGAGGCAAGGTATTATAATGCCCTCTGAAAAGCATTTTAAAAACAACCACCACAGAGTCCAATTTACAAACCGCTTTCCAGCCCTTGACATTTACTCTGGGGTCAGACAGTAGGCTACCTGTCTCCATTGGAATGCTCTCGTCGTCTTTCTTTTCCTCGGCTTTATTAGCGGCTTGTTCTTCCTCAGGAACAATGCTGCTCTGACTGCGTTCAGCCTGCTCTGCTGCCTCTTTCTCCCTTTCCTCCTGCCTTTTGCGGGCTTGTTCCTCTGCCTGTGCAATTTCAGCTGCGATTTTCTCCATGTCCACTTCTACCTTCAAACCGCACAACTGGTAGTCAGGAAAAAAGAAAACCTTAATAATGTTCTTCTAAAACACAAGGAAAGGATAAAACTGATAAGTGGGACCTTCTAAAGATTAAATCCCTGTACACATCAAACACTTTCTAACACAGTGGAAAAAAAACCCCTACTGACTGGGAAAACACATTTGGCAATACCATCTCAGACTAGGGTCTCATACCAAAGTTTACAGAATCCTATAGGGTCTTCACAAGAAAAAACACTGAGAACACAATCACAAAGTGGGCAAAGATGGCCAACAGACACATGAAGAAATGCTCAAAATTATTGGCAACAAGAGAGATGTAAATCAAAACCACAATGAGATACTATTTTACCCCAGTAGCAGTGGCAAAGTTTAACAGGACAGCAAGTAATAAATGTTGGAAAGGATGTGGAGAAATGTGTACTCTCAAACACTGTTGGTGGGATTATAAAATGGTACTGGAAGGCAGTTTCATGTTTCCTCAAAAAGCTGAATATAGAAATTCCATATGACCCAGCTATTCCACTGTTAGGAATAAACCCTGAGAATATTAGAACTGAGATAAAAATGGAGATTTGTACACCAATGTTCATAGCAATATCATTCACCATCATAAGAACATGGAAACGGCCCAAATGTCCAACTGCAACTGAACGGATTGAGAAATTATGGTATATTCACACAACTGAATATTATGCAGCACTCAGGGGCAAGATTTAAAAAATTACTACATAACTTGTGAGAGATGGCAGAGCATTATATTGAACGCACTAACTCAGTCTCATAAGGACAAATACTGCATAAGATCATAATTGTAGAACTAGAAAGGTAACTCGTAAAACATGTGTGAGGATCCAAGGAGGGGAGGGGGGGAGCTGAGGGGTGAGGATGCGCAGAGGGTAAATCACAGGGTCAGACAATTTGGTGGGTGGAGGGAGGGGTGGATAAAAGAAATGGGAAAGATCCAGTGGGATCTCGAAAAATGGCAAGGGTGGGCATAGTTCAATGTTGGTTCATTTTTTATAAAATATAATAAATGGCAATGGTTGTATGAAACACAATGTGAATGAAGGATAGTGTGAAACACAATGCATACGAACTTTGTAAGCAAACTAAAATATTATAAAAATTAAAAAAAAAAATCCCAATAGTAAAAAAAACTGAGTTTCTTCTATACAAATTATATGTAAGTGGGAGGGAAAAAAATGTGACTGTACATTTTTTCTGAAGTTCCTGTGTCTATGTAACCATCAATCTGACAGAAAATGCTGTCAGTAACCTCAGCAGCCATGTACATTAAGAGCAAAAAAACAACAGCCATGATACATATTGAAAATTCTGGAATATGGCTTTCATCTTCTATTTCAGGGGATCAAATACTAGATTTGTTTTGATATGGACTGCAAACTGTGAAATACATCTAATGGGGAAAAAATCTGATAAACAAATCTCCCTAAAATGAAAACAATTCATGATTGCATGGGAGTTGAAAGCACCGAGGGCTACAGAGTCTACAGGACCAGTACAAATGTGTATACTCTGTGATATTTTTCTTCTCTAGGGAAAAAATGGGAATAATTTTACAAAGATCTTACAGCTTATAGCAAATTTAACCTCATCTCAAAGTAAAAAGCATTCTATTCAAACGTCATTTTGGAAAAAGCAGCGAATGCAATGACAAAAGCCAAGTTAACATATTCAGCTGATACCCTTTTGAGTTCATTGTTAAAGGAATCTGTGCTTTCCAGGAATTTCCGTTTCTTTTCCTGGTGTCGCTCCTCTATTTGAAGAAGTTCAGCTTCTAGTTTTCGCTGTAAAATATAAAAATACATGTTAAGGCTTTATAATCACTGAGTTAATTTCATGCACATGGCAAACACTGAAAACAAGCCTCATTTTTCCGTACTGTATACGGCAAAAGACTTTTCTGGGTGGGGGGAGGGTGCTAACTTTATTTGTCCAGAGACAAGCTTCTAAACTTTTATTAATCTTCCCCCTCCCTAACATTTTTAATTTGATAAATAGATACACAATACCAAAGAATAGTTTTTAATTGAAATTATTATACGGTGTAACTAGCTAAGATTTTTAAAACATAGAGTGTAGGCAAGAAGAATGAGTTTAAATAAAAAATCTTAAGGTAACATTTCTTAACAAATACTGAAATTTAAGGTGCTACATTACAATTTTTAATGACAAAGTTATTATCAATGGGAGATGATAAAGCTCTGGGAAAGGTATACTCCCTTAAAGATTTTCTCTGAATCAGAAACAGGTTAGGCTCACCACAGAAATATTTAACATGCACATTCACGCACGGGGCACAATCTGGTGACCCAGGAACTATGGCACGGCCCTATTTTACCACAATCAACGTTTCGTATCTTTACCTGATGAACCATTAAGGACTGGACCTGTCGTTTGAGGACCTGCATTCTAGCCGTTGTGACCACTGACCGGACGTCCGGCACCACACTCTCACTGAGGATTTCACTGATGAGGCGGTGGTTTCTCTGGAAACGGGCGGTGGCTGTGTGCTTCATTGAAAAGCCATCATCATAATCTGGAATAAACCAGGTATTCTGGAAATGAGGTCACTAGGTATGATGAACAGGAAAGTGTAAGAATGTTAACAATTACCAAGGAGCTGTAGCCCTCACTGGCCTAACATGTGGGCTTGAGGAGCATCATAGGAGCCCTGGGGCTATCACCCAATCAGTGTTCTCCACAGGCCAAACGCACTATGTTCATTGGTTAAGATACTGGTTTCAGGGGAAAAAACAAAACAAAAAAACGCCTTTAAATGAAGATGAGCATTTCAGAAGGACTTGGCTGAAAATACAAATGAAATACAATCTTGTATTTTTTGGCTTGGAAATGAATCTGAAGAATGCACATAATAGCTGCAAGTACAATTTTGTCAACTGTTTCATTCTCTTGGCAATGACTTAAGAACTGACAAATAAATACAAACTCAATGGTGTCCTGCCACTAAATATTAAGGTAATGAAAATGCCCATTTGTAAACTTCTCACTGCAGAGGAAATATCTCTTAGCAATATTCACTTTCTCTAATGTCTTAGTGGTAAGATGTGCTGTCAACCTAAAGGCACAAGGTTCGAATCCACCAGCTACTCTGGGGAAGAAAGATGAGCAATCTCCTCCTGTGTGATTTATTGCCTTTGAAAACTGGCTGGAAGGTCAGTTATGAGTTAGTTTAAACCTGACAGTAACTAGCAACAGGTGTATACATTCCACCAAATTAAAAAAAAAAAAATTACTAAGGCTCAAAAGTTATTTTATAGGAAAGTAATTTTGATTCCAGAATTTATCAATCCACTTGCCACCAAATTTCATATAACTATCAGAAAGTAAAGGTGTTACCTTGTTTTCTTACACCAAAGTTTACATACACAGTTTGTAACTGATCTACAATATGTGGATCTGATTAACATGCTTATTTTAAACAGCAAATGAGAGGAAGGCAATGAAGGAGGTAGATGGACACAGTGACGGCAACAATGGGCTTGGGCACGGCGCAGATTCTGAGGATGCAAGCCAGGGCAAGGTTCTGATCTGCTGTTAATGCTATTATGTGTCATCAAACCGGAACAAATCATAGCTGACCCTCCAATGTATTTTCAGAGGCTGTAAACTGCATGGGAGTAGACTGCCCCTCTCTCTCAAGGAGCAGCCGGTAGTTTCAAACTGGCTGCTTTTGGGTTGGCAGCTCAACTCTTTACCACTAAGCCATGAGAGTTCCCTAACATCATATCACAGTGTTTCTGTAATCTCAGTCTCTACTCTATGCCCTTCACACCAAGGCTTAGAGCCTCTGAAAAACTGCTGGAGCTCTGACTTGATGGTACATAACGGTGCCAACAACAATATTAAAACAAAATTTTTTCTTCTACATCTCACCTAAATATCTTGGCGCTGCCTTCAGCCTCTAAGGTGAAGGCACCATGCCCCTCAGGAACCCTGGTCCACAGGCCTATACCGTGCTGCTCTGCCAGCGTTCAGCACCTCCCTTAGTTGTTTCCAAAATTGCTCATTAGCACAAAATAAGGCGGCTATAAATTGCTGGCCGATCATCTTGCTTCATTTTGTATAATCTCCTAGGATATATACTTGCACAATTAAAATTATTTGGGATAGGGGGGGAAAAAGAAATCTTTTTAAGGGTTGCTCACATTCTTATTTAAAGTTATCTATGGTACATTTATTTGTGTTATCACCATCTCTTTTAGATTTTGTTTTTTCTGTTTTCATTTATATAGGAAGTTTTCCCTTCCTTGGTCTTTTATGTGTTTTAATAGGTTTTCTGCTTGTATTTTCTACTTATTAACCAGCTCTTTATTCATCTTGTGAATATTCTCTCCAGCATGCCATTTAAAAAAATAAAAAGGGAAAAAGTCTTCATTGTCTTGTGTGGAGGATGACAAGTATCTTGTCATGCTTCTAACAGAAGTTGGCAGCTACTGTGTTTGTGGAGATGCTACGTTTCTCATGGCTTTACTGTGCATTTCCACCGCTCAACATTTCCTTTTAGTTCTGAGGAATAAAGACCAAGGTTTAACTTTGGCATCGTAATTATTTGTCCTTTCTTCCCAAGATCTTTAAAATCACTCTAATAAAAAAACTAAGAAAAAGTTTACCCTCAGAATCACTCTTGGGTGGCTACCTGGGAAATGAAAAGAGGAAGAGGGAAGTCTAAGAAACAGATGGTAGGTGAAGGGAAAGGCAGTATTTAATAAGGTTTGATTATTGTTGTTGTGTATTGTTGAGTCAGGATCTACTCGTAGCTGACTCTTCAGCTTTGAGGTAATAAATTGCATGGGAATTGACTATCTAGTTTTCTCCCACACAGCAGCTGGTGGATTTGAACTGCATTCCTTTGGGCTGACTGCACAACTCCTTACCACGAGGCTACCAGAGCTCCCTAGGCTTGATTAGACACTGTACTCAAGTAATTACATTATCAATTATAATTACTGTTAGAAAATGTCTATAAAAAGTTGAATGAAAAATCAATGATTTAGAAAATGTCTATGACTAGTTGAATGAAAAATCGATTTGTAAACTTTTATTCAAATTAATCAATCATAAATGTTATAAAAGGTCTATGATTAAATGAATAAAAAAATCAGAGTAACTTGTAAACTTTCATTCAAATAAAAAAAATCCTTTCTGAAATTTTAAAACATTACAAACCAAAAATGTAATAAATTTCAGGCAGAGAAGAGAAATACTTGAGGATAACCTGAGTGAATCTCTTTAGCTTCTGTTATCTCTTACATTATTAAAGTTTCTTTTTACTTATGGCTCCTATGCTGTTAGCTTTTGCCTTTTCTTACAACGACCCCTACTGTCACAATTATTTACAGACAGTATCTTCTTTTTTTAGTTCTGCAGATTTACTGATATCAGTCAACTCATTTCTTATTTCGTTATAATTTAGGTTTGCTACCACTGCTGATTCTGCTTAACATTAAATATTGATTCTATTCTGTATTCTATTCTCTGTATTTATTAGTATTACACTTTACTTTCTGTACTTGTATTACCCTAGTTCATTATTTTAGGTGGTGGCCTAGAAGCTGCGCTGCAATCCTAAAGGGAGGCTGTTCAAATCCACCAGCTACTCCACAGGAGAAGGATGAGGAATCTCCTGTGCAATGAACTTGAAAGCCTCTTAAAACTCGCTGGAGGTTTCTGGTAATTTTCACAGAAAGCATAAAGGAATGTCCTTTTTCTTTACCATCTGGATCTTCAGCAGGCTGAATACTCATGTACGGCTCTCCTTTCTCCATGCGAGACTGCCTCTGTCGACTTTCTTCTTCTAAAGCAGCTTCTGCACGACTTTTTGCATTTATGTAAGCAAGGTATGCGGGAGAATTATGATAGGCCTTCATAGATTCATTATATTCTATCTGAAATGAAAACATTTTTCAGTTTACAATTAACATTTTGCAGGTTGTATAAGGTATTATATCATTGACTATCAAACTCCGATGAAAGCATGGCATTGTGATAATGAATCTCCTTCTTCACAGACAAGGATTTTGAGAGAAATTTGACCATGAGATTTGACCAAGGCAGGGAGAACCTCAATCTGGTTTAGCTGTCTGGTCAAATCTTTTATAAGTAACAAGCCATCATTATGCATGTTACACTGTGTCCAATCCATTGCTGCGTCCAACATACCTTTTCTGCTTCGTATTCGTTTAAATACTCTTGTTTTTCTTCATCAGTGAGATCTCGCCACATGCCACCAATAATCTTGCCAATCTCCCACAACTTTAGGTCAGGGTTGGAAGCCTTAACTTGGTCCCAGACCTTCAAAATGGAATAGATGAAATGTCAACGCTGATGCTTACAATTGATGATCTTTAAAGACTTATGAAAGCTTCCATCATAAACAAAGCTGAGACAGCAGTATAATGAATCTCTATGTACCTATCATCCTACTTCAACAAGTGTTAACATCTGGAGAGGTGTTATTTCATCTACACTTACACTTGATTATTTTGAAACATATCTCAGCCATTAGTGGAATAGATAATTCATGTTAATAGTCAAGAACACCTCCAATCACTGTAAAATCTTAAGATAATGTGGAAGGAAAGTAGCTAACTTACATAATACAAGACCATATTGTCAAATACAATAAATATCCCCCCAAATTTAAAGCAGTTTAAACAATAGTTAAAGTACATGCTGTCTTTAAATATAGTGAATATACACAAATACATATTTATAAGTCAACTATGTAGTCCAATTCTACATAATATAGTCTAGTTTTATATATGTATCTATATTATATCTGGAAAGCCCCGGGAAATACAGAGAAAATAAAATCCTGTAAGTTTACTATTCATTGAAAAACACTGCCATGCTTTTTTCTTCAAACATGATTACTGTTATAAGTGTACTAATAGATATAGTCCTGTATCTCCTTTTTCAATGAACATTTTTCTCAGACTATTAAATATTCTCTAAAAGACAGTTCCTTAGTAGCTATATACTTCTGTTGAAGGATTCTGTGAGTTTAGGTAATCATTTTATCTTGTTAAGATTTTATATCTATAATTTTTGAAATCAGAATTTATTCTTCTAAAAATGCCAATTCTTTATCCTTTATCCTCTGAAGACATTTACAAAAGCTGGCTTAGGCAATCTGAAATTTGATGCAGAGAAAGAAGAGGCCCTCGCGTCGTCTGGGGACCAGATGCCTACCTTTCTGCTGTACCTCATGTAGGGCATCAGCGGCTTATCTGGTGGCTTTGGGGGTTTTGGAATCGTAATACCAGAGGATGCCTACAAAAGAGTTAAATACATACATTATTCAATTGCAAAGAGTTCACCAGTAAACTGAAAAGAGAGTCCCTTAAAATCTCTACTGCGCCTTTCTTCTACTCGTCCATGGATACAAGATTCCTATATTTCCTCCACTGAAAATAGCTATCATTGAAAATTCAGAAATGTTCACATCAAAAGAAAACAAAAAGAAAATGACTGTCAGTACAAAATTTTTAAATGTTTTACTGAGCAGCTTATTGCCACTGCTTTGACAACCTGGCTGTAAGAACAAATAAAACATTACAACAATAATCCATACATAGAAAATATATGGTTATATATCAAACACTTGACATTTAGAGTATTTCCTGGCAGCCTTTGTTTTACTTAATTTCCTACTACACATACAGTCAACACTTGATTATCTGCACAACAATGGGTTCAAACACACCCATGGCTGTCAGGATGGTGTGGGAGGGGGCAGCGCTTCCTTCTGTGGTACACCAAAGGGACTCAACAGCTGCTGCACCAGAGCTTGAACTTTGTTAACACAATCAAGTCGTCTACAGGGGGCTTAGGATATTTCTGTACAATTCAAGCAATTACTTTCAAATAAACAACAAAAAACTACCTTCCAGATTAAAAAATGAAAACAAAAATCACTTTATCAAGACAAGGGACTTTATTTCGTTTAAATTCTCCATACATGTCTAGTAGTTTTCTTGTAAAGGGGATCAAGAAAGAGGAAACCAAATTCAGACTTTTCTCTGCCTTAAGTCCCAATCACAGCACAGTTTACCAGAAATAGCCAGAAGATACAGGGCCTGATTAAGACTTTTTAGGTCTTAATGAGATGCACTGATACAGTATTTGCAACACTGGGCATAAGCACAAAAGAGAATGAGAAGATGATTCAGGAAAATGCGGAAGAAAGAAACAGGAAGGGAACAGAAAGACAAGAGACTCGTTTATTTTTATGTGTTAGTATCTAGGTAAGACATTCCTCATAGTTTCCAGTAGGAGCTCATGTAACTCTAATTTAAGAGTACCTGTTTCTGAAAGTCTAATCTCACTTTAACAAAGAGGAATTAGAGATGACAAAGGACCCAGACTACAAAAACCAAAACCATCAACCCAAGGCTGAATCACACTTTATTTCCTCAAAATTGTCAGGAGGCCCTCAATAATGACTCTTTAGTATGAGTTGCAGGTGTCTCGATGGCACATAACAACAACAACAACAACAACAACAACAACATTATGCTGTGGCAAGATGCCAGGGATACCTCTCCATTTTAGCCTGGGGCCCCATTTTTCTTCCAAGGACTCAGGAAATTAGCCCATCCTGTGTCCTTTTCTACTGGGATCATGCACTCTCGTACCATATCTCATCAAGAGACCACTATTGGACAGACCCTGGATTTAGCCCCCGGTGGACAGAAATTGGCAGCAATAGTAAGTAGTGTGAGCGGCCAGTAAGGGGAGAGCTGTGTAACAGTTTCTCAAAGGGCAAGGGAACGTTCCCAAGGCCAACAGTATGTCATGAATTCAGAGAGAAGAGATACACAGAAATCAGTAACTGGTATCTAGCACAAATTTTAGCATTTCATCAAGTGGGTTACAAGTACATCTAAAGCTGTGCCAATAGCTGAAGATAGATCACTGCTAACTTTTTTTAAAGAGTAAAGAATTCTAAAATATCTATAGTTTCATGAATGAACTAAAAAACTTTAACGGAAAATATAGTACTTGCTTTGATTTTTTTTTTCAAATGAAGATTTCCTTTTATTTTAAAAGAAGGGCATTTTAGGATAGCAATGAATTAGCTTATTTCCTTCTCCCTTTCTTCTGAAAGAAGGTACATAAATCATCCACATATTGAGGTCTTGTTTTCACAACACTGACCAATCAATATATTAAAAAAACAATCTTAAACAGTCGCAACAACTACGTGACATTCCAGTCACTTTGGGAGATACTAAAGATTCAGGTCTTTAAACAACCACTTTTTTTTCATTGTCTCAGCCAAACATCTTTCTAAAATGTCATATGCATCTCTCCACTCTTAAAAATTGCTACAATCCTGGGGTTTCAAAAACTGTTGGTCCTTTTTTTACTAATGGTTCAGTGTCAAATTTCTTGGATGTTTGCCTTTTTAGCTTGTTCTTTATTGGTGTTAATGATGCTGACAGGGATGAGGAAACTAGGCTCTGCCACAGTAACCCTCCCATTTCCCACCTTTCTGCTTCCAATCTGCATGAGATGGCAATCTGTCAAAACGCTGTTTACATAATAGTAAGGAATTAGGAATTAACTACAAATAAAATGTATGATTTTGTGAGATTTATCTCATCTACATTGTTTCCTTTCCAATCCTTAGCTTTCAAAAGTTCTTCCACCCTAAGGTATATTTCCACTCAAGCAGAGAAAAACATGCTGTTTCTAACATTTTTGTCTCAATCTGTTTTCACATCTTGTACTTAAGAGAATGCTAACCATCACTTGGATTAAGAACTGATTAGAACTGAATTCCATCTCAGAGGTATCATAAAACTTCAAAAGGGCTCAAGATGGTCCATAAAGTGTTTGGTGTTTGAAGATTATCCAAGTGCACTAGTTATCAAAGAAACTCTATATTCTACGTAATCTGCAGAAAGCCCTCTACTTCACAGAATTATCTATTCAAATCACTGGGTAAGGCAAGATTTGCAAATACCAGGCAGGAAGGGGCAAGGGTGGGGGAAGACAGGGATTACCTTAAAATACTTTATGATCAGAGCATAATCAATGGCATCTAATAATAAAAAACCAGAAATGAAATATGAGAAAGTAGGCATACTAATTTTCTTAGAGATTGATTTAATGACCTAAAAGGAAGGTCACTGAAATATATTTTAAGATTAAAGGATAAAGGACAAGCTAAAAAGTTCTACATTATTAAAGGCCCTTCAAGTATGAAGTCTAAATCGTGATTTCAGTATACTAAAATGTGGTGTTAAGGGGACTATACAAAGGAAATAACAAAAATCCAAAGTATCAAATTGTCCATTCCTAACCATGCTTCAGAAGCTGGCACCAACTCCAAATACTAGGCTCTAGCATCCCTGAGAAGAATGGTAAGAACAAGACCTGACCAAGCAAGACAAGCCTCCAAGAAGTACCCTTTTCTTTTCCTAGTTAAGTCTATGAGCTGACTTGTAGCTGACTCTTAAATCTAAGTCACCACTTAAAGATCTCACTTTATCAACAGATACATCCAAGAACAAAATGTTTACAACAAAGTCAATAAATTTTCTAATATTACAGGTACTGCCATTTCTATGCCATTAACATAGATAATCAAGAGCTGACTGTATAGAACTATTAATTATAATTTATGAATAATTTTCTGCATTAACACGATCTAAAATAAATTCTTCTGCTTGTTTAAATGAAAACAATCTTTATTATTTGATAACTTTGTCACCCGTTACAATAGTGAAACAACACGGTTAGGCCAGGGAAAAAACACGTATTGATGCACATAAAAACCGTATGCATTATGAAATGCATACATACACACACTGTCAGAATTCTTTTGCGATACCATGAAATATGCATGGCACATAAAACTTGATATGCTTATGAAGTACAAATTATGTAAAACAATGAAAAATTTAGACGAACAAACCCTATCGAGCTAAGCAATATGCTTACCAAGATAGACATACAGTTTGATAATTACACGTTATCTGCTCGAATATTACTACAGGGTGAGAGGGCCTCTTCAAAGTTGCATTAATTGAAAGCATTTCTTGTCAACAAATATAGCAAATGGGAACCAGGTATTAAAATGTTTATAGCTATTCTGGGGTGTATACATTTCTCACCAATACCACATTCCAATGCATGTAGGTACTTGGATTTTTAAAACATTTGCTTTTGGTAACGGTTTTTTAAAAGAGCAAGGTTCTTTTGCTTCTTTGAAATCTAAACTTCTCTGAATGACATTCACAAAATTTCTAAAAAGTTTGAAAGGGTATCATTCAATTTTGACACCTTACACTGAACATTTCTATGACATATTTGAAGTTTAAAAAATTATAAACCTTGTCCTGTGAACCAGAAATGCACTTCTACTTATAAATCTAAACTGGCACTTTCAGGCTAATTTCATTCTAAAATGACAACAAAAAAGTTGTTTGGGGTTTTTTCTTCACTGCAGGGAAATTAATCTCAAAAGGTCAGCTATCAAATCCAAACAGTAAATAATTACGAGCAGCAGTTTAAATTAAAGCTTCTGGTAAGGCCAGTTAAAAGCTGTCCAGCCTTGAAAAAAGCCAGGTCTGTAAGCACGGTATAGTTTACCAATCTGAGTTCCTTCACCTAATGCCAATTACCTTAGAGAAATGAGATACTCTTCACGTCAAAAGGGATATTTTAAAAAAGAAATTCTAGTTTTGTCTACATAATAAATAAGCATCAAGTGTCCAAGATTTTAATCCTACCAACCACCAAACAGAATGGATTTTTCTTTTGATCCACAGACACATCCAGATTGCAAATTCTTTTCTTTTCCCTGTTTAAGACTGCACAACAAATATTTAAAATAGTTGTAAATCCAGATTTATTATTTTTTTTTAATTTAATGGTTGTGCTTATGATTCAAAAAGACCTGACTGAAGCCATTTCTAGCCAATTCCAGTTGTTTGCCGGATACTGTTAATAGTTGATTCTCCTACCGTGACCCGGCTGTTGGTGCCTGGGTTCCCTCCCAGCCTGTAGTTGTTGTAGGCGAGATGACTGTATGGATTGTATCCCACAAACCCTGGTGTGCTGGGCATTTGCTGATGGAAACAAATGAGACAAAAACACGAATGAGAAATGAGCTCAAACGAGGAAAACATAGAAATGAAAAATGATCTGCATATGGCATGCAAAAGCAACCTGAACTCAAACAAGCAATGATGTGTTGTAATTGTTTTTTCTTTCACTGAGAAAATTTTTTTCGCTGAAAATTAACCTGTCTAAAAGTGTTTGCTTTTATTCTTCTACAGGGGGAGGTGTGTTTGAATGAATATGAATGTATGTGGCTTGTGTTTTGGGAAAAGCAATACACTGAAATGTCTCAAACATTCAGGATTACTTTACGATCCACAGCTTAACTCAGCAATATATGACGGTTGAGAGAGGAAGGCTTGAAATGCGATAAACTACAAGTCTGAAACAATTTACATGCAAAACAAAACACAGCTTATTTGACAGTTATGTAGATGCCACCAATGTATTCATCTAGTAAAAACAAAAACAAGGAATGGATCTGCTTTCGAGACAGTTGTATATAATATCTTGTGAAAAATGAGAAGAGACTCAAATCAGGAAACCAGAAGTTGTCAATAGAAAAGAACATATGTTGGATTCATGAATGTCACATACATGATTTCAAAACAAGGACTTGTAAGAAATGCATGGATTTCATTCTGGGGTGCTATCTGATCTTTTTAACCCAGTGACTACTTTACAGGCTTTTCTCTTCCATCTCTTCTTTGATCCATCTTCCATAGCTCAATTATGAACATTTTTTTAATCTTAATGTGAGCTATTTTTCAAGTTGACATACTTGAACTTTCCTTTTCCATCTAGTTTCAGGATAGTCCTTTCAAAACACACTGCTCACTGCAGCAACGAAATTCTCGGGTTTTGTGAAGGAAGTGTTGATGTGATCATAAATGGGCTCTTATATAGCAGTGCCCTCATGGTTAATACACTGACATCCAATGTTCATGAGAATCAAGGCAGGTAATACATAAAAACTATGCAGCAGAGAGACCAAAGTAGGTTATTTCACCTATTGAGACTCAATACAAAGAGTGACAGCAATTTCATTTTAACATGCAATTAACAGTATCAGTCCTAAATTGTATAACTTGGTATGACTTAACAACACATCCCAGCTATATTGTAATTGCTACAAAATAAACACAATATTCTAAAACATGCTGCTGCACAGTCTTAGCGTCCAAAAGACAGATATTCAAGCAGGTATTATAATCTATAGTCTTTAGAAGAAGAGAATGACTGATAAATTTCTAGTCTATATAATTATGAAAGACGCAAATTAAGCATATTTAAGTAAAACACAGATGAGATATCATAGGCACAAAAATATATATTACTGAGAATGGTCCATTTGGGTGATAGTGCTGATGGTGGTGGTGGTGATGATAGTAGTGGAAGAAGTAATGGGGGGGGGAAGAGAATAATTCATTTAATATCCATTCTGTTAGATGTCCTAATCCCTACGCTTTTGTATTCTGTGTCAATGTGAAAGGGTAACAGTACAGAAAAAGAACTAATGGCAAAAAGATCTTTTTGTAAATATAAGACTAAGGGGGATACTTGGTTTTTGAGTTGTTTTAGTCTCAAAAAGTCACATATATCCTCAAGGTATTAGACATTGTCAAAGAGGAAGTATTTACATCCAAAGGGCACCTTCAAAGGTTGTGTAAACATTAAGGATCACAGTTTAGCAATTATAAGGCAGTAATGTAAGAAAAATATGTGAGGGTACTGAAAAAGAAAAAAAAGGAAACTAAAGCATTACAATTATACCATTTTAAAAAACTGAAGTACATGGTTAGTCTTTGAGGTCAGGAATCTCAATTGTTCAACTCCACCTGTGTAGCCACTAGGGTGGTATGGAGATGATCATAAGAAATGGTCTGTGATTTAAGAAAAAAAATCAAACCAAAACAACCAAACACTGGACTTTAATCCCTACTGGAACAAACTTTAGAGACTACATAGAATATAAAATGAACTGAGAACATGTGATACAGTATCCTGTTATGAAACATCTTATTGAGGAAAAAGAAAATTGCTGATAAAGGTAACTAAAATATACATCTGAGGGTTAGTAAATAAGAGGAGCTGTTTAGTCAAAAAAAAGAAAAATACAGAGGGACCTAAGTGGTAGTGAAAAGCATACTAGGCTGAGATTTCGGTGGTCAGGGATGCAGAAGGAAGCTAGCTGCTGTTAAAGAAGCTGTTTTGCAGGATATGGCCAATATTAATAGTGTTTTGTTGTTGTTTTTGAAGAAATTTAAAGAAAACCAAAACCAAAAAAACACTAAAACCCAATTTATTTCATCAAGGCCTAAAGAGTTAATTTTATATCTGTTTCGTAGACTGGACAATTATTTTACATGCTGTTTAAAGTAGGGCCAGGGCTTGCTGGGTGAAAAAAAAACTAGCTCAAGTATATTAAGACACTCTCAAATGAAAAAAAAATTATTTAGAGTGAAATAAAATTCAATAGCAAGCTCAGTCCCAAAGATACTAAAATTCTTACTTGAACAGCTTGAAAATAAAGGCTTACAGTGAGTGTATACTGTAACTAGATGTTTTATTGTTTAATACAAAAACTATATAGCCAAAAAAGGAGAGAAAATTGTAACCAGTTGAAGGTTAGGGGTTTTGGTAAAAAAAAAAAAAAAAAAAAAGGCCAGAATGAGCATTCACTCAATATCAACTTAATCAAAGAATTAAAAATGATTAATGAGAGAAGTCTTAAATTTGTCACTTATTTCCCATTAAAAACAAAAACTGAGCACAGGATATCAGAATTTCAGCAGTATGTTTCTTTGAATGTTGGGGTTGGTTCAAGGTAAGATGCAAAGAGTGATTTTATTTAGTAGGAGGTGCTGGTTTTTAGCTGACTTTTTCATATTGGTGTGTTGATTGAGTGACTGTCACTGGAAGACATCTGGGTTTCTGTATCAAGGCCAGACTTGGCTATTACATTAACAAGAAAATTAAAACTTACTGTTGCAGGAGCTGGGGTGGGAGGTGGGGCATAAGATGGTCTTTCTGTTTGAAAGAAAATAAATAACTTCTTGTAAACAACTGAGATATAATACTATGCAACAAAACTACCAATGGTCCTGTTTTGAAGAAAAAAAAAATGAGCGTATTTTGGAATTCCCATTTGCTAGGGCATTAGTCTCTTATTAACAAAGATTGAGAAATATAAAAAAATGAAACTTACTTGACATTTTGGAAGATTTAGGTTCTCAGTTCCTTAAGAATGAATCTGAGACACTAAAATAAAAAAAGGAAAAAAAGGAAAAAAAAAGAGAATCAAAACTCAGCAAGCATATGATGTTTTCCTAGAGAATAGGGTAGTTCAACTGGTATTTGTAGGTAAAGTAAGTTTACATTATCTTGTATTAATCAAGTCTGTGTATTATTTTCACTACTTACTGAAGATCATTTATTTGGTGGATTAGAGTTAAATGACTAAAGAAAATCACTGGGGCTATTAATATTAGACAAGTACTTTCAGGATTTTTAAAAAATTACATTGAATCATCTTTTTGTTAAAAATATTTAATCAAACTGATAAAAAGTTAATGACAATAGAGCTGATGTATTATCTGGGTTCACCCAACAAAGCCCACCAGATACTGACAGCGTCCTCATTGGCAGGCTCTACTTTTGGTACTATGGTAACAACTTCTATTAAAATAGTGCATTTTATTCCTGGATGCTGTGCAAAAGGGAATTGGTATGATAATAAGCCATAACAAGTCTCTTCTGGTAACAAATTAGTTTTATAACTTTAAGAGCTTATAAATGATAAGCTCTGTAATTTATCTGGGAATAAATTTAGAGAGTCTATCTCAGAAGCTTCAAATTTATCTCCTCAATGCAGCTTTCCTTATAAGTGACCTGGGTAGAAGAAATTGCCCCCTTATCTGTGATGCTGAGCAATTTACATAAACCTATGAGATTATATCTTACTTTTTACCTGTCAGGATGACTGCTGCTGGGGAACATCAAGTTGGCTGCATGTTATACATGCACACATACATATACATACAAAACTGGTTTCTTATGTCAACGCAAATCACAACTCACTGAATTCATTGCTGTGACTGGGAACCAACACCAGCCAGTTTCCAAGGCTGTAAATCAAATGGGAGGAGATTGCCCAGCTTTCTCCCTTGGAGCCACTGGTGGTTAGCTGTGCTATGCACTATGTCACCAGAGCTCCTGAAGCTCAAATAAAAATTGTAGAGGACAAATAGACCAAAAAAAAAATTCACTTTTAAGAAGAAGAAAAAAGGAAACTTCTATGTCTATTGGTATCTCTCCAAGTAAACATCAAATAAGTGATCTTTTGGGGTCCTACTTTGTATTTTTGGGAGATTTCTTAGATTGCAGGTGTAGTAAAAGCTGCTTATTCTGTCAATGTCCCAACTCTTTGCTTAAGGCTGAGACCACTGCCCCAGATTTCCTTCCTACTTATACTTTCTGGGACCTGTCAATATCCTGTGTTGGTAAGCTCCCTGTACATCACTTTATTGTCATAACTTTGCAATTACTAATTTTCCCTACTGGACGGTCTAGTAATTAAAAAAATGGGCTTGGACATTTGCTCATCCCTGATGTAGTCCCATGGCATGGTACATACTAATCCGTATAGGCTGAATGTTGTGAAAAGAAGCGTATTAACTACACTATCTCGTCTGACAGTTACAACCACTTTACAAACACACTACTATCCCTATCTCACAGACTGAAAAACAGAAGTGTCGAGCAATTTAGGTAGCTTGTCACAAGCCACACAAAATGGTACAGTTGGATTTTAACCCCAGGCCAAACTGTTTCAGAGCATTCGCTCTTCATTCCAAGCCACACGGTAAATGACCACGTCGCTGCACGGACCACCGGGAAACCACATCCCCGGGGCGAGGACTAGAAGGACAAAAAGGGGCATGGCTTGCTCGACGGCTTCCGGTGAGGGCGTCCTTTCTTTGCACAGGACAAAGCTTTTTATCAGAACTTAACTAAGGGGGAGCATGCAGGAGGGTGCCTGGATCAATTCTGGAGGGCAACCGGGTGTGGCATATTGAGGCCACAGACCGATCACACTGCTAGGCCTCAAAGAGGCCGAAGCCGATCCCCAGCTATGGCCCCACTGCCAAACCTAAACTGCAGTGATTCCTGGGAAGTCGGGGTCCGGCCAAGCAAGGACTTCACAATCTGCCACCCTCCCAACCCAGTCCGGCCCCGTCCGAAAGACTCACCCGCGCGCAAATACAGCGCCCGCAGCTGCAGCTTCGTTCCCTTTGTCCCGCGCACGCCCCGCCCCTCGCGCTCGAGCTTCCGCACTCGCACTTTCGACACAACTTGGCCATTTACTTGTAGACCGCATTTACGTTTCTTAGGGAGATAAAAGTTTCTATTGAGGGTTTAAGGGTACTTAGTATAACTGACGGGTTTTTTTCCCCAATGCCCCTTCGCTGCTCAGAATCCTCTGAATCAGAGCCGTTTCCAGTTAGGCGCCGATTCGTTACTGCGGAAAGGGCGGAGGCGGCCCGACCTCGGGATGGGCGGGAGGAGCGCGGCGGGAGGGTCAGAGCGTCTGCTGCGTGGGGTGACGCGGTGCGTCGTGTGCGGCTGTCCGGACGGTGGGAGGGACCGTGGCTTCGGCTTCCACCCTCTGGGCCTGAAGACTGGGGCATTGGGGCGACGGGGCGTGAGGCCCGGAACCCTGCTGAGGCGTCCTCGGGGGTTGAGGTGGGCGCCAGGGATTGGAGGGCGAGCACACGGAAGGTGGTGGTAGCCGATGAAGTGGTCCTCCAGTGGGTTTTCGGAAACCGCGCAGATTTCTCCCGCTGAGCGGCTGGAAGATTTGAACGGCCAGAGTGGGCGCCACTGTTGGGTTAGCAGCACACCTACCTCTCCACCCACTAGGCCACCAGAGAGAAAGTGACACCAAAAGGATTGACTTTCTTTAGAAAGGAATTACTTTTTAAAATAGAAATATCCCAGTCATTATAACAGGGAGCTTTTGTGGTAAGAAGCTGCGCAGCTCTTGAAGGCTTGGGGTTTGAAACCACCATCTGCATCGCGGGAGAATGATGTGAAGTCCCTGAGTCTGTGACTCCGTGGTACATAATAGCAATAACAACATAATTGTAATAACAAAAACATTTTTCATATATTCCGCTTAGATGAATTAAGATACCTATATGGCCAAAGCCCTTTGCTAACTTCTGAATCTTTTAATGCCCTCTGGCCAGAGTTGTCATAACTACACTGTTACAATGATGCTTTGTATCAAGAGGCTTAGTGTCCACACGCTATAGGGACATATTTTGAGTGCTTTCAGTCTTGGGAGCTCAACTTCTACCACTGTATCCAAAAATCTTTTGTTATCCGTAACATTTTTGAAAGCTCACTATTTCAGAAGTGTCTGTCTTAACCTGGATATTCAGAAACCTGTCCACCATTGGTGACCCTGCTGGTATTTGAAATTCTGATGGCATGCATCACAGCAACACACAAACCAGTGTGGCAGAGTGACAAACGAGTATTAAAAGTCACGATATGGTGGGGAAATCTTCTGTCAAAGACCTCTCTAAAGTTCTAAAAAGCAGGGCTATCAATGTAAATCCTAAGTAAGGTGCACCTGACCCAAGCCAAGGTATTTACAATTAACTTTTTATGTGTCTGGAAGTTGGACAATGAATAAAGATTCTAGATGCTTTTGAATTGTAGTGTTGGTGAAGAGTATTGAATATACTGCCCTTCTGAATTCAGTTCGTATGGTTCTTTGTCATGCCCTTTTCGACTTTCTCCCTAAGAATCTTTTCTCTGTACTTCAGTGATTGTGGTATACTGAATTAATAGAGGCCCTCCATCCATCGCCTTCCATTTCTGATTCTTGCTTCTTTGTCTATGCTTAAGACCTAATTGGAGGAAGAATTATTTATTATATTAAGAAGATATCCACAATCAACACTCTTGGTACCAGCAGCCAGGAAATGAAAAGACCAATTGCATTGGGAAGGTCTGCTGTCAGAGACCTCTCCAAACTACTGAAGAGTAATGATAGTCTGGAGACTAAGGTATGCCTGATCCAGGACATAGTCTTTGCAATTACTTGCTAGGCATCAGAGAGCTGGACAAGACTAGGGATGATAGAAGGAAAATTGCTGCCTTTGAGCTGTGGTGCTGGAGAAGAGTATTGAATATACCATGGACTGCTAGGAACCTGCTACAAGTTCATCCTAGAGGATGTGAGACCTGGTTGCTCCTTGGAGATAAGGAGTCTGAGCTTTGTCTGATATACTTTATAAATGTTGCAAGGCAGGACTAGTCTTTGGTGGAGGGACAGCACAAAAGAGGAAGACCCTTAATGAGATGGATTCAGTGACTGAGGTAATGGGGGTAGGTGTGTCAGCGACAATAAGATTGGCACAGGATAGAGCAGGGTATAAATTGCAGGCAACTTGATGGCACATAACAACAAGGACATAGGTTTAGGGTAGGGTACAAACCCCACTCTACTGGAAGTTATGACCCAAGGTGCCACCCTTAATTCTTCTGGGGGTATTATTTGTACCACTGAGATCCTATATAAAAGAATGGTCCTGGGAAGCTAAACAATTGTTTGCTTGGGATGCTTCATCTGACCTGATCAAGTTGCTCAGATAGCCTCTGACTTCAGGATCCTCGCTTATTGTTCAGCAGTCTCTGTGACCATGTACATTGGCCCACGTCATCCATAATTGCATGTAGTATTTTTTTGACTCTGAGACTTTCTGGCAAGTTACAGAACATAAAGACATAGACAGGAGTTTGAAAAGAGTAGGAATAATGATGTCAGATGATGGGATGGCACAATAGTTTGGACATTTGGAACATTGTTAACCTCCATCTTAGAAGAACTACTGTTGTTAGGTTCTGTCAAGTAAAGTATGACTCATTGCTATGAACCTATGAACAACAGACTTGAATCCTGTGCCATCCTCATCATCTCAGATACACTTGAGCCCATTGCTGTACCTTGCCAATCTCGTTGGGGAGGGGTTTTCCTCTTCTTTTATTGACCCTCCACCTTCCCAAACATGAGATTCCTTTTTAAGGAATTCCTAGCAACATATCCAGAGTATGAGAGACAAAGCTTCTCCATCCTTGCCTGCAAGGAGCACTCTGGTTGCATTCTTTCGTTGTTTTGGCAATCCATGGAATATTCGGTATTCTTCACCACGATCCATAGGTGTCAGTAATTCTTCTGTCATCCTTATTCATTGTCCAGCTCTGATATGCATAACAAATGACTGAAAGGACTAAATTCAGCACACTTTAGTCTTCAAACTGAAATCATTGCTCTTCAGTAGTTTTGGAGAGGTTCCTGAAAGTAGACTTGTCCAAAGCAATGATCTGACTGCTAGTACCAAAAATATTGATTGTGGATTCGAGTAAGATGAACTCGTTAACAGTTTCAATCCGATCTCCATCTAGCATGATGTTGCCTATTGGCCCTGTGGTAAGAACCTTTGTTTTCTTGATGTTGAGATGTAATCCCTGTTGACGGCTGTAGTCTTTGATCTTCTACAGCAGGCATTTCAGGTCCTCTTCACTTTCAGCATGCACGGTTGTGTAGTATAATGCAGATTGTTGATGAGTCTTTCTTAGATTCTGATGCTGCAATCCTCTTCATAGAGTTTAGCTTTAGGAATTGAAAGAGTATGGAGAAGGATACAACCCTGACTCACACCATTCCTGATTTTAAACCACGCAGTGTTTTCATGTTCACTCAGACAATGACTTCTTGGTCTAGGAATAGATTTCTCATGAGCATGATTAAGTGTTCTGGGATTTGCATTCTTCTCAGTGCTAGCCATAATTTGTTATGATCAACACAGTCAAATTCTTTTGCATAGTCAATAAAACATGGATAGCCATTCTTCTGGTATTCTTTGCTTTCAGTCAGAATCCATCTGACATCAGCAGTAACCCAAGACTACAGGAACTAGTTTTATACTAGTCACTATGAAAGAAATTATTTATGCAATGATATTTTTTATAATATTGTAATTCCATACCCATCCATTTTTGTGGTATCTGTACATTGTGTTGAGTTGCCTTTTTCAACATTAGTGCGTTATGAAGGCCTTGAAACCAAGGAATCAATCTTCTATATTGATCATCTTTATATTATTCCTAGTACAATACTGTTTGACTCATTATTAGGTGCATAATGTACATTGAAGCAGGCTCCTGACCTAGTCTTGGGCTTTTCCTATTAAGTCATGATGATGAGTAAGTAAGTTTACCATGTAGAGTGAGGAGACCCTTCCATGGGCTGATGTTGTGGGTCACAGTAGAGGAAGAAAGACCAGGGGAGATTCCTAACTTGTAATTACTTTGTTAACAACTAGATGATACTAATGTTGACATTTAGAGTGACAGGCTGCCCTCTGGTCATCTTGAATGTGCCAGTAGAGAATGGAGCATCTCTAGAAGGAGGCAAACTCTTAGTCTTTTGTCATCTTAATCTCAAACATATTTGAGCCCATTGGTACAGTAAGACTGAAGAGTGAAATATCCAGCATATAGATTCTTCACACAAATTTTTTTTGTAATAAAAGTCAGGACACAGTATCTTGTATCCTTATGAAGAGGTTTATAGAGACCATAGGGCAAACTTTTGGAATTGTAATTATTCCTGGCAAGTCTGGGATGTAACATTGTGAATAAAAGTTGTTGGAAGCCCTCACTCGGGCTACAGGTAAACTTGAGTTTATGCCAAGGTAATTTATTTTCCTTTTTGGCCACAAGATTTGTCCTACTTTCTTCTCTTGCCTTACCTGTACTTTCTTTGGGTTATTTTCCCCTTAAGGCAGGAAAGTAAAAACTAATAGATAATTAAAGTGAAATTCAAGTCTGGTCTTTGATTTCTTTCCACACATCATAGAAAGGAGCTGGTGAGACAGAATTAGGAATAATAAAAATGCTGTGACAGGTAGAGAAGAAGAAAAAGAAAATGGGGGAGGGCATGGATAATCTGAGCCCGGGACACCTCAGAGTCCATGGTGATATGCTCCAGGAGGTCTATGAGCTCTTTAAAATTGTGCACTATTTCTAGATATATGTTTATGGATAGAGTGTTGGTAATTTCAGATTTTCAAAGAGATCTATGACTGAAGAGAGATTTTTGCCCCAACTATTGAGCAATTGGTCTGAAATATGTTATGATGTTTTTTAAGTGGATTTTCCCTTGTCTTAAAATACAGAGGACATAGTTTTTCCAAAGAGCCCATAAAATTCTGGTTACAAAGGAACTCTGGTGGCCTAGTGGTAAGAAGCTGCACTGCAATCCCTAAGGCACAGCTGGAGAAGGAGGGGTATCTCCTCCTGTGCCAGTTGGATCTGATTTGATTGTACACAACAAGAAAAAAGAAAGAAGTCTGGTTACAGGCAAAATGGTGAAACAGCCTAGTTTTCTCAGGTATTTCTTCGAGAGCAGAAGGAATTATGAGTATTTTCATTCTGTCGCTAGAAAGAGTAATAAAATATTGAAGTCCAGCAGCTTTCAGAGAGATTTATTTATCAAATTTAATAAAATGTGGTTTATTTTATAACCTGCTTTGCCTCCAGAAAGATGAAAATATTTGAAACATTCCTAGAGAATCTGCAATGTAGGTCTGTTATTCACAGACTTTACTGAGGGAACTAGGGCAGGGGGCCTAATGCCTCCTGGTTTTGGTTAATAAACTTTTATTTATACAGCCACTCCTATTTCTTGATGTATTGTTTTTGGCTAAATAGCAGAGTTGCATGGTGATAGAAGGTAAGGTCAGCAAAACCTAGAATATTTACAGGAAAACTTTGCCTTTGTTCACAGGATCACTATGTCTACGCGACTGGACACCACCGGAACAGTCTAGAATTTTCCTGGAGCAAGATGGAGAATCTCCTCCCATACAATTTATTACCTCTGAAAACTGGAGGATCAGCTAGGTATGAGTGAGTTCCACCTCGACAGCAATGAGATGCGATGAGTCTACAGTTGAGTTGTTTGATGACATACTTGGTAGAAGTTGTGCTGTTAACCCAAAGATGATGCTTCTCTGGCAGTTCAGATGCACCAACTGTTCAGTAGGCAATCTCCTCCCATTTGATTTATAGCCTCCCGAAAACCTACTGTCAAGTCAGCTGTGAATTGGTTTCAACTAGACGTCAGTGAGGTAACTGTGGGGAACACTGGGAGTAGCTTGTACTAATAATATAACTTATTTCACACAATGTATTTTAAATGCTGAGCTTGTAAACAAAGAGCCAGATTTTGCCCCTTGCACAGACTTTCCTTTGATTTATGTACTGATAATTTAATTAAATACATAAAGGCATATAATCTAACTGAAGTGTAATTTTGGGCCATGTACCATAATCCATGTTCAGGTTAATTTAAAGATTTTTAATTTGAGAGCATTTTTGTACTTTAAAGTCTTCATAGAAGAACAATTACAATTGGATAACTTAAGTAGGAAAAATAGAAACTTTTGATAGCAACTGAAGAATTAAAAGTATTACCTTTAATTGCTGTGTTTTGAACTTGCCCTCACGTAGTCAGCTCTAACTATCCTAGTAAATTATTCCTTCCCAGCAACACTGTTCATTCACATTTTTGTTATCTGTTGGTCATTCACATAGTGCTGTTTACTTGATTGTTGCTGTTGTGTGCCCTTATAGTCAGAATCAACTCAATAGTTGACCCTCTAGCACGTTTTCAGGAAATCACACAGGAGGAGATTGTCCATCCTTGTGGACCAGCTGGTTGGTTCAAACCAAGAACCACTGGGATTGCAATGCAGCTTCTTACCATTAGGTCACCTGAGCTCCTTTTTCTTTGATTAGTGCTTTATGAAAAAAAAATATATGTATATATATATATATATATATATATATATATTTTACTTGAAACAACTCTTGAGGAAAGCAGGGTAGTCATTAAGCATCACATCTCCTTTGGCCTGAATTTCTTAGTGCTGTTATAACAGAAATAGCATAAGTGGGTGGCTTAATGAAGAACTTACTTTCTCACAGTTTAGGAGGCTAAAAACCACTGGTTCTAGTTTTTGTGTTCTGGGAGGGGAAGATCTTTGTCATTTTCAGTTCATGATAATATGGTGATTAATATCTCTTTCCCATTGGTCCTTGATTTCATGTGTCTAACCTGCTTTTTATATATCAAAAGAGGAATGGCCTGGTTAGCAAAGAAAATCCTATTTCCAAAGGAGATTCCCACTTGAGCTGTAGAGTTTAGGATTGATGAAACATATTTTGAGGTGACTGAAAGTGTGGAAATTGAGACTCAGGGTATTTAAGGTGATTCCCTTCCAGTTGCAATGGTTGATTTACTGACAGTGCTAGAATCCAGCAATATTTGTATTTGGAATTAATTCCTCATTTCTGTGCTTTTTTGTGGGAGCATGTATTTAAAATATTTCAGAGAGGCTGGTAAATAGTAATTATTATTCATTTATAAAAAACGTGGATGGGATGAAGGAGTAGAAAAGGTTAAATGGAGACTTGAAAAACAGGGTAGTAATAGGCATAGATCAATTGTAATTAACTATATATGATACAATGTATATGAATGATTGTATGAAATAATATCATTAAAGGTGTATAAAAAGCAGTGTACATGAATTAAACATAATGGAGACAAATTATTGTATGAAAGGAAAAAAATACTTTTAAAAAAGGAGGATGAAAATTGTGCATTTTGTAGAATTGTCCTAAGGAGTGAGATTATGGAGGAGTCTGCTGAGCAGTTAGGAAGTCTGAAGGTCTAGTCCGCAGGGAGTTGCACTGCAAACTCAAAGGTGGCGCCTTGCTGGCAGTTTGAACCCACCAGCAGCTCCATAGGAGAAAGGTGGGCAATCTCCATTGGTGCCATTTACAGCCTCAAGTTTGATAGAGGGTCTTTAAGGAGTTGGTTCAGACTCTGCAGTATTGAGGGAGAGCTGAAAAATGTCTAGAGCAGAGCAGACTCTTTGCAAAGAGTTGTTACTGTTATTCTGTTTCCCCAGGATTATATGATTTATTTTCTTTTTTACTAGAATATAATCTTAAAGATACTATTCTTAGCTTCTCTTCTGAAAAATAAATGTAAAACCCAGCAAAGAACCCGCTTTTCCCAGTGTTGAACCAGTTTGTCCTCTTGCTTAGCCATGCACTGATATCGCTCATTCAAAAGGACTGTGCCTTAAACTCAAAAGCAGTAAAGTTCATGTTTCTTTTTTTTTTTATTGTAGTGGTATCATTTACTTTGGTAAAGTCATACCCCAATTTAAAAGGCCCCTGAAACAAATAAAATTTTATTATAAATCCAGGTATTTGAGAATGTACATGTTGCACACATAATAGCTTCATAGTGGAATTACTATAACAAGTAGTTACATTCATGATGCCCAACACTAAATTCTTAACACTGCATGTAAATTTCATTAGGTAGATTGCTATATTATGATTGCTGTTTCTTGGTACAGTAACTTTAGTACAACAGCCTACATGATTTGCATTTTTTAAGCTTTAATAGAATGAGTAGCATTTTATGGAGCAAAAGCACTTGTATGTATAGGATGCACAGTAGATCAGATACTTATGCAAGAATAAACATTTAACATGCTTTTGTATCACTGATAAAATCATCCCCTTTCTCTAAATAGAATAAACCTAACTCAAAGAATCAGAATAATTGAAAACAAATTTTATATCCCTGTCTTATGCCAAAAATTATTTAACATAATTTTCTTCTGATTAAAACATACTTTTTCCCTGCTGGTGAAATAAAAAATAGAAATGGAGAGAGAGATATTGTAAAGCATCTACTAAAATACTGACACAGCTGTAGCCCTTAGATGATTCTTTTGCTGCAAAAAAGAATGGTGAGTTACATACTCGACCATCATTTCTGCTTAGAAAAAAAATGTATAGCCTATAAATTTAAATGTTTTAAATTTATTCTTGAAGGTCATAAAATAAATATAGTTGCATTAAACAAATTAGGTTGTTTTAAAAACTTTGCAACAATACTTCATTTATTCACAAATATATTTTCTATCCATATTATTACAATTTAAATAATTTAAAAACATAAATCCTGCAGCTACTCTCAGCTTAGATAGCAATACTGTTATCCTAGTTCATGTAAATGAGGGAAAGATAGATTTCAGTATTCATATAGTGTCTGAGCAAGGTTCATAGCCTTTGAGTTAATACTGTCTTTGAGTTAGTTAGCTGCTGAGGGGTGTTTAATAGAGGGGATACTGCACAATTTTCTCATAGTAAGCCTGACATTCCTATCTGTTAGATAATCCTGCTTAGTCTGTAAGCATTTAAATGAATCACCAGTAACTTTATGTGTGGAAAAATTGGAATAGTGAGAGTTTTGGTAACTTTCTGTTCAACTAATATAATAACAACAACCTCTTCAACTTGCTTTTTCATACTTTGTTGGTGTAGCTGTTCACATTCTGGGGAGGTGGCAGTGGGGTGCAATGAGGGATACCGCTTTTAAGCCTTTTTGACTAAACTACCTTTCTGTAAATCAGAAAGGTAATAATTACAAAAACCTTACAGATGTAGGTGAACTTAACAAATTAGTCTTGGGATATGTTCTATAGCTTGCTCAGAACTGCTCAAGGGAAAAAAAAATTCATTTGGAAGAGTCATTCTTCTACATGTACAAATGATTGTCTCAGAAACTATCTTGTTTAAAGAGTAGAGAAACCCCTTTTTTTTAAGGTTTAGCCAGTCAAGGAAGAACAATGAAGAACTCATATGCAAACAAACTTGCTTTTCTCTTTAGAATATTCAGCCATTGAGAGAAATTACAAAGATTTAAGTAAATCAATTTATTTTTAAACTCTCTGGTAAAATTTCAAGGAAAAATATTTAGAGAATAAATAAAATAGGAACCAATACTGAATTCCTAATTTTCTTTTTAAGTCTCTTCTCCCCTTGAAATAAATCCACAATTAGGTTCAAAGGAACTTTGTCTCTTGCTTTTTAAATTTTTATTCCTAAAGAGAATACTACATTGATCATAACCTTCCATATAAGTTCTCACTAGCATATTTAGGGATGGAAGGGGCCAGCATGGCTCACCTAGGTCCATCCTATGGACATTTTCAAAACATGTCAAATACTGTCTTCACGTTAATTAGCTGCTGATGGAGGTTTGATAGAGGGGATACTGCATGATCTTCTCATAACCAGTCTGACTTCTATATCTGGTAAATTATCCTGCTTAGTCTGTAAACACCCCTCATCAGTGGCTGCTAAGTGGAGATCAAATCGCAGAGAAACAGACTTTTTCCTCAATGGAGGATTATCTTTAAAGAAGGAACCTTCCCATTCTTTTATAACTTCATCAACTTTCTCTGTCCTGAAATGATAAAAGAAGCCTTTCTAGATAAAACGGTATAGATGTATTTTTTAAAAAAAAAATATAAATATATATATCTTGTATGCTATATTTATGAAAAGGAACCAAGAAAGCTATATAATTTATAGTTTATAGAGTTTAAAGTTTATTTACTTAAAAATCATGAACTAATTTCTATGGCATTCTCATGTTTTAGTTGTACTTTTTAAGGACAAAATGGTGACTTAAGGATTGAGTACTCTTTCATATGACTTTTCTGTTTATAAAGATTATATAATAATATTGATTAGAGAATAGATTTTCATGTCAGATTAAAATTCACAATACAGGTATATACCACTTAAAGTCTGTGATAGATTCTGTGAAACAGGGTGTGATGGGATTTGGATAGTGAGTGAAGACTGTATTAAAACCTTATGAGAACCTGCTCCTTGTTATCCTTGTGGCCATTGCCACCACTGTTGGAGCTGTTGGCAGAGGCTGGCATACATGGAGGGGAACTGGTGGTGGCACAGCAAGAGGAGCTATCGAGGAAGGGAACAGAGATGGCCGGCCCTGCCCTGCCTGTAATTCTGGGTGCCTGAGCAGGCTCCAGCCTCCAAAGCCATTGTCTAGTAACCATGTCTTCCACCTTACCTGCCTGTATCCCACCCTGGACCCAGTGCCACATGATTCTGAGTTTGGGTTGTTCTGTTTTTTGTTAATAAAAAAAAAATTTAGAGGAAAATAATAAAAAAATAGATTCACTTTTCCTTAGAAACAAGCAAAACCCCACCAAAACCCAAGAAACTGGTGGGATCACTGACATGTCGATATAGTAAGACTTTGTCTAAACAGAAGTTACTGTATGCTCTCATTTTATATTTAGAAACATTTAAAGGGAGAAAATAAATTCATGGGTTCTTCAGTTGGAAACAACTCCAACAATCCCATTTGGTATGCTTGTTATTATTTCTCAGTCTAAGTGATAGTACTTACTGTATCGTGCCGTGTGCCTCGGTGCTCTCCTTCACGAGGTTCCCATTTAAAATTGCTTGCTTGGTTATTGTTCCCACTCTTTCATTCTCACATTTTTGTGCGACTTTTGTTGAAAAAGATATTTCATTTATAATGGCTGCAGAAACATCATTTATGAGTAATTAAATGTCAGTATTCAAATAGTGTCCATAGTTCACATATCAAACATTTGTTTGAATTCTGCTTGTTTTTGCTTCTTTGCAGTTGCTTTAGGTGCAGTTGAGTAGATTTCCACTCATCCCCACCCCATGTGGCCAAATGGAACTGCCCCAGAGGGTTTTCTTGGCTTTGCTCCTTACAGAAAAAGACTTCCAGGCCTTTCTCCTGCTGAGTAATGGGGTGAGTTTACATCTTTCACTCAGCAACTGAGTGCTGAACCGTCTGTGCCACCAGGGTCCCTTTGCTACTTTAGGGTATTTAAGTCTGTTATGATCCCTGTAAATGGATGCCACATTTCAAGTTTTTGTTTATTTATATCACAAACTCACCTGAAGGTAAAACAAACCCAACTCTGCTTGTGGTAGGTTTTTTATCTTTTTTCTCACCTTGTATAGAACCATAATATCTGAAAGTGGAAAGAATTACAGAATTATATGAGTAAAATAGCAAATTTTTGCAACAACCAGAACATCTATCATCAGAAAAAATGGATAAATAGAGTTATGTTTTAGCGGTTGTTATACACTGTTGATGTTATTAAATGCTGTCAAATTGAAACTGACTCATAGCTGACCCTCCAGTGGGTTTTCAGAGGCCATATGTAATTTGCATGGTAGAGATATCCATCTTTCTCCCATGGAGCAGCTGATGTGTTTGAATCACCTATCTTCAGGTTGGCAGTGCAACGCTCTACCCATTAGGTCACCAGAGGTCTTTTCATATACTACTTACAGTGAAAAGAAATGAAATATCTCCATGAGTAGCATAACATTGAAAGGGAGGGGGGAACCCTGGTAAACATAAAATTCATCAGCCAGGTAGGTAGGAGCAGGGCGGAGGATGAGATGGGATAAGACAGGTACTCCACAATTTCAACTACATTGAAAATGCTTTATTTCTTAAACTGGGGGAAGGGGATCTATGAGTGTTCATTAAATTTTTTTAATACCTTTTTGTACATCTTAAATAAATAACGACTCAATGGCAATCAATAATAACAACAACAACAACAAATAAAGAACAATACATTTTTTAAAATTACAGAAAGCATTAAAGAGCCAGTTTGTCAACATCTTGAATGATTAGGAATGAAATAACATTTATAATCACTTTTTTTGTTTAACACTTATGTACTACATATTATGTTTTCACATACTGTTTAAAAAGTACTTCGAAACATTAACTTGTTTAATCCTCATGGGTACCTACCTTAAGAGGTCAGTACTGTTATAATTTTAATTTTACAGATGAAAAAACCGAGATAGTCACTCAGCAAGTGGTATACTTTGAAAGATTTAGTCAATGTCAAGACTTTTATTACAGGCTAAAGGTGTTTGATCTAGTTTTTAATGGCTCGGAATTCTGAAGCAAGTTTCTTTTTTTATGAGATTGTGGAGAATAAGAGGTTGTGCTATGTGTTCCAAGCTGTATATAGACTGTGAAAATGTATGAATTATAAGCAGTTCCTCTTTTATTTTTTTTT
>NW_006399827.1:14365446-14371368 GCF_000299155.1 Elephantulus edwardii
TCTTCCTTGTGCTTTGGCTTCTCTGTGCTCCAGTGCAATTTTCAGAGTCTCTTCTGACATCCATTTTGGTCTTTTCTTCCTCTTCTGTCTTTGCAATGATACCCTTGATATCCTCCCACAACTCATCTGGTCTTCGATCATGCAGTGATAATAAATTGAGAATGTTTCAAGTTTTCTTTGGAGTCGTCTGGAGCCTGATCTGTAGGGAGTTGTGGTGCTAACCCAAAGACCATGCCTCTCTGGGGCTTTGAGTCCACCAGCAGTTTTGCAGGCGAAAATGGACAGTTTCCTTCCTTGAAGGTTTAGCTTCAGAAACTCAATGGAGGCTCAGCCAGGAGTTGGTTCTGACTCAGTGGCGTTGAGAGTGAGGGTGATACTCAGTACAGACTAATCCCGAAAGAGATGAAGGGCAAGGAAAATAAGAGTTGAGAAAGGTCGTTTTTGTAGTAATTGAGACTTGTATACATTATGTCCTAGTTTGATGTGTGCCTAAGGTCTTCACATGTGACCAATTCATTCCTAAGGTGTGCCTCTTTGCAGGGCACACTGTTGTTATTGTTAGGTGCGGCTGAATTGATTACAACTCAGAGTTACCCTTTTGGATGATGGCTCTGAACCCTGCCCTATCCCACGCATCCTCTTCATCTTTGCCACACCTGAGCCCTTTGTCACAGTCACTGTGTCAATCCATCTAGTTGAGGGTCTTCCCATTCTTTGTTGACCCTCCACTTATCTGAGCATTATGTTCTTCTTAACATCCTGTATAGACAGGATTTAAGGGACTATGCCCTGGCGATGATGGCTTTTAGATTCATTTTCTCTGACTACATCAACAGTGGTTTAAGTGACTCTGACTTTGTAGCCATTTTTCAACTAAATGGAACCAGATACCTGATTTCTTCCTTTTCTAGAAGACGCCGGTATGTTGCTATTTCTTGTTCTAGCCTCATCTTCGTGTTGAGAAGTGTCTCGTGCTCTTGAAGTTGCTTCTCAATTCCTCGCCTGACCTCCTGTAGTTCTTTCTCTAGGCCTTCAATCACAGCTTCGAGGTCTTGCAGCTGCATCTGATAATGCTGCTCACTGGCATGCAGGGAGTTCTCGAGGCCCCTCTCCTGTGGCAGACACATTTATCAGTAATTCAGTGACAAAAAAGAAAATATGTATTTTTTAAAGCTTATTTGCATTCCTTTATTTTATTCAATTCTCATCTTTCTTAAACATCTGTGATAACTGTACTTATACAAGAATTATTTTCTTTAAGCTTTTGTGCGCACCTGAATTATAAACCATACTTATATTTTATACACAAAACTGTGGCCTAGTAGTAAGAAGCTGCACCGCAATCCCAAAGTCACACAGTGCGAATACACCAGCAGCTCTGTTGGAAAAAGGAAGGACACTTTCCTCCTCTTCTCTTACATGCATCTGAAAACCTTCTGGAGGGTCAGCTATGGGTCTGTTCCAACTCGATGGTATACAACAACAACATACATAACTAGAGAGGTTAGTGTTTCCAAAGAATCCAGCAGTAATTACTGGCAAATGTATCCTCTGCGACGTGATTCACTTGATCACTCTAACTCATCAAATTTTATAAATATTGAAAATATAACTCGGACTCAATTCATTGCTGTCGAGTCAGAATCGACTCAGAGCTGACCCTCCAATGGGTTTTCAGAGGCAGGTAAATGACATGAAAGGAGATCGTCCATTTTTCTCCCTCAGAGAAGCTGATGAATTCAGACCATCTGCTTTTGGGTTGGCATCACCACTCTTTAGTCTACTGAGTATCAGAGTCGAGTAGACTGCTTACAGAAGTCACTTTTAGGACGGTGCTTAAATACTCTCTTATTAGCAGTGTTCAGTGGCAATCATAAGTGTTCCCACTGTTAATACTTAGTACACCAACAAATACTCTGATTTCTTCACTTCAACTGTTAGAGAATCCCAGGGTGAGAAGCAAGTGTTACTTCATCTTTACCAATAGCCAGTGACATCATGGCAGCGAAATTGTGGAAAAACAATACCAGCAATAGAATTCATTGAACTTCTCATCTCTCACTGTAAAGTAATACATGTCCTTACTTTCCCTCCCTGAATCAAATAACATTTGGGGGCTCAGCGGGCCAGTTCCTCTCAAAAGCATCCTCACCACGGCATGGAGAGACTCAATTTCCACTTGCAGGTGGTGCCACTGACGCCGGGCTTCCTTGAGTTCAGCTTGAGCTGCCTTTAAAGCCTCTTCATCTTTGTTCATTTTCCTGCTTATATCTTCTTCCAGCTAGAAAAAGCCAACAATGAAAAAAACAGAGAGAGTATACTTTAAAAGAAAATGAGACATTTAAAATTAGTTCTCAAAAAATCATGAAGGAATTAAATTATTTCCCCCCTCACTTTAAATTGCATGATAAATGTCTGTTCTAGTGCTTAGTTATTAATTAAGTAAATTTATTAGTACATCAGTTGCAATCTTAGCCTCAGTATTCTCAGGGACTCAAAAGGCCCTTCCAATATTGATATCTCAGGATGTGTGCCAAAATATCTCTATTTAGTGAAAATAAACTAAATGCCTGAAACTTGTGACCTCCGATTCTAGGACTTCATATATGAACATGGAGCAGATACTGCTATTTTAATGTACCTTATTGATAATTCAAAGAGTGAAGTTACTGTGAGTGTTACCTACTGCTATTGAGTTGATTCCAACTCATAGAAACTCTCTGGGGCTGCAAAGCACCTGGTGGATCTGAACCACTGACCGTTTGGTTAATAGCACGGCAGGAAATGCACTATGCCACCAGATTTCTTTCTCTAAATATTATTACAAACAAACACACACACAAAAAACCCCACAAATAAAACAGTGCTACAGAGTCTGATTCACAGTGGCTTTCCTTTGGTTTCTAAGGCTGTAAATCTTTACTGTAGAAGACTATTCATCTTTCTCCTGTGGACCTGCTGGTGGCTTCAAACCTCCACCCCATGACCAGAATGCTTCCCAAACAAAAAACCAAAATCAAACCCCAAACTAACAAACCAGGGCAGTAGAGTGTCTCAACTGGATTTATGTATTAAGAGTATTCCCTATATGTGCCACCAGGTCAACCAATGGGATCTTCTAAAGATTAAGTCCCCATGTGCATAAAATACTTTTTCCAGCAGGGTGAAAAGAAAAACCTATTGACTGGGAAAAAACCATTTGGCAATGACATCTCAGACAGGGGTCTCATAATGAAAATTTAAAGACTACTACAGGGCCTCCACAAGGCAAAGACTGATAATCCAGTCACAAAATGGATAAGAGACGTGGAAAGACTTTTCACAGAGGAAGACATTTAGAGGGCCAACAGACACATGAAGAAAAGCTCAAAATCACTGGCAGTAAGAGAGATAAAATCAAAAGCACAATGAGATACCATCTCACCCTAGTACCAATGACAAAGTTTAAGAGGAGGATAAGCAATAAATGTTGGAAGGGTGTGGAGAGTTAGGAACTCTTATATACTGTTGGTGGAATTATAAAATGGTGTAACTGCTTGGAAGGCAGTTTGGTATTTCCTCAAAACCTGAACATAGAAATTCTGTATGACCAGCTATTCCACTGCTAGGAATATACTTTGAGGAAAATAGAATTGAAACACAAACCGAGATAATTTTTTTTAAACAAATGAAGGTTTGTACACTGATGTTTACAGCAGTATTATTCACAATAACAAGAAAATGGAAGTAGCTCAAATGTCCATCAACAAATGAATGGATTGAGAAATTGTGGTACAATCACACAATAGAATACTGTGCAGTCCTACGTAACATGGGAGAGGTTAGGGACCATTATGCTCAGTGAACTAACACAGTCTCATGAGGACAAATACTATAACTGTTGTTATAAAAATAGAGGGATAACTAGTAAGATATATAAAAGTCCAAAGGGGGAAGGAGACAGGGGCAGGGAGATTTAGGGTGGGGAAAGGGAGAAATCACAGGGTCATAGAAATTGGTGAGTGGAGGGACGGGGTGAAGGAATTAGGAAAGATCCAGTGGGGGCCTGAAAAGATGCGGTGATAATGAGCATACAGCAATGGTCATTAATTTTCTAAAATAATGTATAGGAATAATTGTATGAAACACAATGTGAATGAAGGAATGTATGAAACACAATATACATCATTGAAGCCCTATGTATGTGAATTTTGTATGCAAACAAATATAAAATAGAAAAAATTATTGTTGTTATGTGCCATCGAGTCCCCTGCAACTCATAGCGACGCTATGTACAAGAGCTCTAAAAGCTCTTCTATCCTGTGCCAACCTAGCCATCTCAAATGCACTTATTCCCACCACTCCAGTCACAGAATCGATCCATCTCATCAAAGGTCTTCCTCTCCTTCGCTGTCCCTCCACTCTGCCAAACATGATGTCCCTCTCCAAGGACCAGTTCCTCCTTGCAACATGCCCAAAGTATGTCAGACGAAGCTTCAGAATCCTTGACTCCAAGGAGCAGCCCAGCTTCACCCTTTCCAGGACAAACCTGATTGTTCTCCTAGCAGTCCATGGTATGTATATTCAACACTCTTCTCCAGCACCACAGCTCAAAAGCATCAATTCTCTTTCTATCAACTCTATTCACTGTCCAACTCTCTGAGTACTCATTATAAATTTACCTTTTTAAATTGGAATTTTTAGAAGGCATGGGTAGCAGGGAAGTTTAAAATAAAATGGCATCTTTAAAAATTGTTTCTTAAATGTTCGCATTAAGTTGAGGGATTTTTATATCCAGCTTTAAATATTCTAATATTGATGTTGGAAATAAATCAAACTAGCTTTTAGCAGTATTCACAATATTTGAATCCAAGTCAGATCAATGCATTGAATTGATCTCATAGCATTCTGAAGCTAAAATTAGAATTCTTTTATGATTTTATTTAAAATTTAAAAATTAATTTTATGATACAATGAGGGTTCATTTGTGTGTGTTTTTTGTTTTTTGATTTTTTTTTTAAAGCAAACATTGGAGTCAATGAAAGTCTGTGAGCAAAATTTAGGACAAGCTACACAAAGTGGAGCAACTAGAAATGAGAATGTAGAAGACTTTGGAAATGTGAGATCATAGAGGTGCCATTAACTAGATTTTTTTTAAAGTGCGGAACTTTCAATTTAACTTGTGCTATAGCTAGGTTCCAAAGGTAGACACCGATGAACCACATCTCTCAGTAGTCATAGCCATGTGTAGTCCTGTCCACTTTGAATCTGGGATGACCTGTGTCTTTCTTTAATTCACATAATTTGGCAGGAATGATGCCAGGCCAGCTGCAGGTGTAAACCTTGCCAGGCCCTGGCAACTCCCACTTCTGTGCTTTGAGAACCCAGGGCCACCATGGAAGAAAACTGGATACCCTGCTAGAGAGATCAATGTAGAGGCCATAAGGAGAAAGAAATAGGCCTAGTTGTCCAGTAAGCTCCTGCCAGACACAAGAGTGAGCTACTGGGGTAATTCTAGACCAGTTGTGCCCCCTGATAACTGCTGCCCCGGGCACCATTGTGTGTAGCTGAAGAATCACCCTACAGAGCCCACCCACCTCACAGTCTCAAGAGAGAGCATACAATGGTGATGTTCTAGCCTATTAAGTTGGAGGTGGGAGGGAAGCTGTTACACAAGCTATTGTTGTTTGCATCTAGTCCTTGAGTTGTAGCTGACCCTCCAGCAGGTTTTCAGAGGCAGTTAGTTACACAGGAGGAGACTGTCCATCCTTCTGTGCTTTTTAGCACTAGGCAACTTATATTATGTTGTTGTTGTTATGTGCCATCGAGTCGTTTCCGACTCATAGTGACCCTATGCACAACAGCTCTAAACCCTGCTCTATCCTGCGCCAACCGCACTGCCTCTGACACACCCATCCCGATTACCCCAGTCACCGAATCAAT
>NW_006399827.1:14373368-14401917 GCF_000299155.1 Elephantulus edwardii
ACCATCAAATCAGATCTGACTGGTACGGGAGGAGATTGCCTCTCCTTCTCCAGTAGAGCATCTGGTAGATTTGAACGGTGTACCTCTGGGATTGAGTGCAGTTTCTTGCCACTAGGCCACCAGAGCTCCCTGATATATAATATATTCTTATACAATGCATATGTAAAAATATTTATATATAAGATATATATGCGTGTTATAGATAGCATACATTTATTGTGCATATATTGTGTCTATATAATATATGATGCAGAAGTCTTAATAATTATATATATTATTTATAGTATATACACTTATTGCATATACATTGACTAAATAGAATATGTTTTCTATTTTACATTGTACAGTGTAGACATATATACTCAGATGTATATTGTATGGTTGTTTTTTTTCCAACTGGGGTGCTTGTGCTGCAACTTGAACTCAAATTTAATGGGTAAACTAAAAACAAAACAATAATCAACTACATTTCTGAATGTTTGTTGCTAAAAATATTTGTCTATAAATTTGTGTAAAAATCTGAGGTTTTAGTTAAAGGTGTTCATCTCTTGAAAACCAGAAAATCTATGAATGAAGACTTAGCCCTTTAGTGAGTTCTCACTCTTTTTAAAAATACCTATACATATTACCCTTTGTGTTAGAAAGAAACCTTTCTCATAAAACATAAGCAAAAATCTCCACTTACTTTGGGGAGTTTGGCTGTCATCAGTCAAATCATTGTTTCTGAATGCTATTTCTCATACCGAGATGATGTCTATTTATAACAATCTGCTATAAAACTGAGCTTATTAAAAAAGCCGATAAAGATGGTTTATAAATATTTTCCCTAGTTTAATCTCTAGAGAATGTGCAAGCTAATAAATCTCCCCATAAAACTTGTCATTTTAAAGATGCTCTCTAAATTCTCTCTATAAATAACCCCACGGTATCTTTGAAGGGTATTTGAAAATTGCTTGCTTTCTGAAGGATGCTTAAAGAGGTTAGAGTGCACCATTTTCTTGAATGTTTTGCTAATGACCTAGCCTCCCAATCTGTTTAAAAATCAAATGCATCAATCAACACTTATTTGATGGCCAGTGAATCACAGCATTTCTCCCGGTAGCCTCAGTCACGGTGCTGTAAAACCTACATTCCTTCCCCAGTATATGCTGCATTGAAAAGGAAATACTGTACCTCAGAGAGGCCGGGACAGGAATTGGATAGACATGGATTGTCTCCTTATCCTGGAAGATGCCTGTCTGTATGAAATCATTACCTGGATCCTTGTTGAGAGCACCGTCTCTATCTGATTTCTGGTGAGGAGCTTTTCATAGTTTGCCCTGATCTCATTGAGGAGCTGGGACAGTTCCATTCTTTTCCCATCCTCCACCTTGGCTATCTGAACCTTATCGATAGGATGAGTCCTTGCGGCAGAGCCTGCTCTGGCTGCGTAGCAAGCGGAGACTGAGCCCTGTGGAGCCTTAAAGATACAGAGCTCCTTTTTCAGAAGCTCAGAAAGCTCTGTATTCCTAATTATGCAAATATATGGTAAACTCCTTGCTCATATTGCTGGGGTAATAGCCAAGACTTTCCACCATGCCACAGAAACATGAAAAACTCCTTAGAATTCCTGAATTGATTGCCTATAAAATAGAACATTTGGGGGGTAGCGTCAGGGAGTGGAGAATGAAGTAATTTTTTTGGAATGGAAGTGAACCAAAAAAAAAAGAAAAGAGCAAAGAGAGATCATAATTAGTTTCCCCCAAGATATTGCACAGAAGTAAAAGTAAAACATGACAACTATTTTTTTTAAACTATGCTTCTTAAGATTTGGATTTTTTTAAACAGAAATATGGCAGGTTGTTAGATATGTTGTAAATCGGAAATATTCTGGCAGTTATGGGAGAAAGCTTTCACCAGAGTAAGCTAACAGTTGTCATTAACCAAGGAGTGACAGACCATATTCCTCCCAAATGCTTACTGTGTGTTTCGTAGCAGACTGCTGGCATGGTGGCTGGGTCTCATGTTTGGAGGTGAATTCCTAAAAACAGATTAGAGACAAAGCGAAAGCTTTGTGTTAAGTGCTAACAAGAGTACGACAACTGTGAATGAACATTTCCAGCATATTAAAGAGTTGAAGCAATAAAACCAAATGGTCCCTGTGTAGGATGTATTCCCTGAGGTACAATTTACTGAGGCCGCTCACTCATTAGTAAACACACTTCATGACGATTCATATCTACAAGTATTATATTTTACTGCTCTTTTATCTCTAAGAAGCACGTTTTGTACCCAGCATTTATCTGATCTTGATACTCCTTGATGCAATCACTGTGTTAATCTGTCTTGTTGAGCATCTTCTCTTTTGCTGTTGTTATAGCCCTTACTATCGCTCTTGTCAGTCTCTGCCAACAACATAGATTGCAGAACTAGGTTCAGTAGTGAATGGGTCCCAGTATCCTATATTTTATGCAAACACTATGACCCTCTCCTTATTCCTCTTTCTTAAGTGTTCTAAAGCTTCTCAATAGAAAGATAATTCGAGGCAGAAGCACAGGACAAATATAATTTTGAACCAGCTTTATTTAGTAAAGGAGCCTTGGTACTAAGGAAGGTTAAGTCTTTGGCTGTTAACCAAGAGGTCTGTTGTCAGAACTTTGGGGAAGAAAGATGTGGCAGTCTATGTCTATAAAAAATACAACCTTAGAAATGTTATGGGTCAGTTCTACTCTGGCCCATGGGGTCTCTCAAAGCTGGAAACTACTCAATGGTGCAAGATTTTGGTTCTCTGGCAAACCTTTCTAGTTGCTTAATGAAAAAGATGTAAACAGGCCCCTAGGAAGATGGCATCTTTGGTCTGGCCACAAGTTGATTGGCAGGTGCTGTGACCAAAGCTCTAGATTCCAGGCCCTGCCTCCTGAACTCATCCCTAGGATGTCCAACTGTCCAGAGCCTGCATGTGCCATGGGGTACCCCAGGACCAGGAGTTGGTGGGTTCAGGGACCCTTGGGCAGGGTTCCCGGGGCACCACTCCACCCGCTGGACTCTTTGTCCCCATCCTTGTCTTTCCTCCTGATCTAGTATTCAAGGCCGACCAGGGGAGCAGACTCTGACAGCTGCTAACCCTTTATAGCCCCACAGGAACTGCGCTTTGCTTCTGAGTCTTGTTCACAGCCCCTGCCAAATATACAGTGCTTGGATGCAGAAGGACATGTGAAGCCTCAGTCTTGCATTGATACTGTGATCCCCATCCCCATGTGTCCCCCATCCCCAGCCACTATGACATCCAGGACCGCTTTCACATTGAACTGTCTAAAGAGGGAGCCGAAGGTTGAGTGTTAGGGTGCAAGGACATCACTTTGGTTCTCAGGGCTCCTGCATACCCCCAAGAGCTTCAGATACAGCTGGACTCAGTGCCCCAGCCAGAGCCTCCGGCCCCAATACCACCCTCGGCCAGACACTTCCAGGAGAATGCCCACCCACAACTGTCCACCAGCTCCTTCTTCCTCTTCTTGCTGATGGGCATAGTCTCTGTGGCTTTCCTGCTGCTCCCACTCCAGGATAAACTTGGCATACAGTTGCCCCAACTCCTGCATCTCTCCCTGGGACAGAAGTTGGTGGCAGCCTATATCTTGGGGTCTCCTTACCATGGTGTTGCTGCAGACCTGAGCTCCCTGCTCAGCCTCCACCGCAGCCTCCCTGACCATGGACTTGAGACAGCCATTGTGATGCTCGTAGATAACTTGCCTCAACTCCAACTCCCTTCTTCCTGCCTCACCTTTTGCTCCTAAAGAAAAACCAAACAAACAAACAAAAAATGCCAACCTAGGGATTTGTCCTCATTTTCCAAATTGAATACACTACATTTTTAAAATTAAAGTGAAAAAAAAGAAAAATATATAAACAAACCTAGATACAATTAGTTTCAATAATCTATTTAAACTGATAGTTTCTTAATGAGAAAGAAAACAGTTGACATATAGTGTTGTTCTTGTTATAATCTCTTTTATTGCTGTTGAACTGGCTCAAAGCTGGCCCTCCAGCAGGTTTTCAGAAGCTGTAAGTTGCCCAGGAGGTGATTACCTATGTTTCTGTCTTGGAGCAACTGGTGGATCCAAAATGTGTTGACATTGTAACTTCTTAGCACTAAGCTGCCAGAGCTACATTTTGTTATAATGTTGTTAGGTACCACGGAGTCAGACTATGACTCATAGTGACCTGTGAACAGATCTGAACCTTGTACTATTCCATGTGATCCCTAATCATCTCTGATACACTTGAGCTCCTTGCTACAGTCACTGTGTTAATCCATCTTTTGCCAGCTCTGTCTTTCCAAGCATGCTGCCCTTTTCCAAGGACTGATCCCTCCTAACAACATGATCAAAATACGTGAGATGAAATGTCACCATCTTTGCCTCCAAGGAGCATCCTGGTTACATTTTCTCCACGACACATTTGTTTATTCTGTACTCTTCTCCAACACCAATGCTCAAAGGCATCGTTTATTCTTCTCTGATCCTTAGTCATTGCCCAACTTTAAGATGCATAACAATAACTGAAAAGATGTTGGCTTGAATCAGATGCACCGTAGACTTTAAGCTGACATCGTTTTTCCTTAACACTTTGAAGAGATCTTTGAAAGCATATTTACTCAATGCAAAACATTTTTTTATTTCTTGACAGCTGGGACCAAGGATGTTGATTGTGGATGCAAGCAAGATTAAATTTTTAAACACTATCTTGTTATAATAGAGGTCCTTGCTCTGCAAAGGAGGGCCTTGTTAGAAGGGTAGGATCACAGTGCAGAGATCTCACCTAATCTACTAGGTAAGAAACTGCATTTGAACAAGATCCAGCACGTGGATGCTTGAAAATACCACTTAAAACAACTGATTCTTAACCTTGACTGCACATTGAAATGACTTGGAAATTTTAAAGAATTGTATTGCTTGAGATTCTGATGTAGTTGGTCCAGGATGACCTAAGCATTAGAATGAAAAGATTAACAAAGTTCTAATATGCAGCAAGGTTTGAGAACTGTGGTTATGAAATACACCCCCTTTCCCTCAGATTTCCCTCTCTTCCTCCAGAGTGCATTGGAAGTCAGTTGTTAAGTGTAACTCTGAAACGACTCCCACATCCCATATTGGCAGGTCCCAGCTTTAATGTTGTAGTCAGTGTAGTTCTGAGGTTGTTTACTTTATTTTGGCTTTACCAAATGATCTTTTATTTTGAACTCCCATTCTGTGGAAATGATGTGTCAGATCACATCAGCTGGACTTCTTGCCTTTTCTCCAAAGTGGTGCATTTAAGTCTTTGAGGAGCTTTTATAGCTGTGACTATTTTGTCCTTCATGTCATTTGTCCACGCCTGGATTTACAAAGTCTGCATCCTTCCCACCTGTCCTACTTGTATCCACCTGTTCTCTCATATCCTTCCTCCCACGCTTGAGAGCTCAGGAATGATCTTGCTTCTTCACTGTGCCAGTGGCATAGAAACAGGCCAATTGTCTGTGTCTCCATCTGCCCAGGCACACTGTGCAGTCATAACCTATTTGGCTCTTCCGTTTCCTGGATCTGTGATTTAGGAAGCAGGACATAGTGCTCTCAGTCAGATCCCCCAGACTTTATTCAAGTTTTGTTGCTTTGCAGGGTCTCTGCCTCAGAAGCAGAGTGAAACCCTTTTCCTGAAACCAAGATTTATTACTGTGCTATGCATCAGAAAGCTGGACAATGAATAAGGATGATAGGAGAAAAATAGATGTCTTTGACTTGCAGTGCTGGAGAAGAGCATTGAATATATCATGGGCTGCTAAGAGAACAGACAGATATCTGTCCTAGAGAGAGTAAAACCAGGCTGACCCTTGGAGACAAGGATTTTGGAGCTCCAGCTGATGTACATTGGGCATGTTTACCAGGAGGGGTGTTGTCCTAGGAAAGGGACATCATGTTTGGAAGTGTGAAAGGACAGCACAGGAGAGGAAGACCCTAGATAAGATGGCTTGACTTAGTGACTGGGGTAATGGGTAGGTGTGTCAAGGACAATTAAATTGGTTCAAGATAGAGCAGGGTTCACAACTATTGTACATAGGCTATCTATGAGTCACAAGTGACTTGATGACACATAATAACAACATCACTCTTACCCCTCTCATCTTTTAGTCCAGAGAAAGCCTTTACATTCTTGAGAAAGGGATAGAAACCCTGAGTTTCCCCACAAGAACATATACCCATCTGCTTTGTTCATTGCTGCTTGAGCTTTCTGGCACAGTTCCTGGTGTGAAGTCAGACAATATATTCACCGAATGAATGATATTTCTTTTGAACATTTTAATTGGACCATGTGTCTTCTTCATTCAAAATCCAATGACTGGGAACGTCCTTGCTTTTGTTTCCTCCTCTTTTACTACATGTACCCTGAGGACCTATTTACTAGAAGGAGTGGGAAGAAAGAAGACAGATAAATATTTAGCACCCTCAAGAACTGGATTTCTTTTTGTCTTAAATGAAAGTCATAGGTTTATTAGTCTGTATGTATGCATTTGAACACACATTTTTTTAAACTTCTTAATTGTTATCCCTTTTTAATTATTCTTTGAACAAACATTGACAAAGCATATTGATTTTTCCATTGCACCATTCCTATACATTTTGTTCTAGGACATTAATTATCATACCCACATCATGCTTGGGAAAGTGGAGGGGCAGCCAAAGAGAGGAAGACCGACAACCATATGGGTTGACACGTTGATTGCAGCATTGATCTTGGGTATGTCGGAGATCATGAAGATGACATGGGATAGGACAGTATTCAGATTGATTGTTCATAGGGTCAGTATGAGTCATACTCACTTGACAGCACATAACAACAACACAATGTAACCATGTTCATTCCTCCTCTTCCCTGTGATTCTCATTGCCATTAATCTTTTTATCCTACTTCTTTCTGCTCTCTGAGCTTTCTCCATAGGCAAAATTACCCTTCTGTCCTTATGTGGTTTGTTGTTCTGAGGCCTGAAACCCTCAACAAGATGGATTGACATGGTGGCTGAAATGATGGGCTTCAGTGTGACAGAGAGCAGTTCTGGCCAGTTTTATGCTCACTTGGATGGAGGGTTGCTGTGATTTGGTGCTTACCAGATGACATCCAACAGTAATAACACTTATTATGCTCCAAGTGAAACTAACAGAGGTGAGTTTTCTTCTAGGTTTCAAGTGTGCTAAGGAGTATTGTTTCAGGGGTTCCACCTGCTTCTTTTGGAGCAATAAATCCAGCAGTTTTTATGGTTTTTTTAGTTTTGATGCACATTTCTTTTGACTGTCCAGAATCTTCTCCCGTGATCCCTTGTAGTAGTAGCCAGGTACAATGGAGATCTTCTGTTTTCAGAGCTTTGGAAATTTCTTGTCATCTGGTTCTCTATTTTTGCTTTTCTCCCCTCTTCTTTGTTTTGGGCACAAAATACCTCATCTTGTATATAAGGACCGCAAATCTTAATGTATTTAATATTTTACCTTTCTATACATGTATGTTGCAATCAGCTTTAATTATATAAAAAAATACCAGATAGAATTGATGACAACACAAACTTATACTAAGAGAATTTTCCCTCCAGACAATTAATTGTAAGGATAGTTCTTACTACATTGTGTTGCTAATCAAAAGACTGTGTGGCTCTTGTGGTTTGAATCCACCATTGGCTGTATGAGAAAACAATGGCTTTTTCCTTCTGTAGACTTACAGCCTCACATGCTTGCTGCAGGTCTGATGGGGAGTGGGAATGGACTCAGCGACAGTGAATTGTTGGTGGTTTGTTTTTGTAGTCTTTAACTAGATTAGTCTAACTGATCTTTTCATTTTGGGGCTAATTTTATAGAACTTAGTGTGTTATCTAGTGTTACTAGTGTATTATCTACTGTTACTAGCATCTAGTGATGCTGTAACAGTAATACCACAAGTAGATGGCTTTAATGATCAGAAATTTATTTCCTTAAAGTTTACAGCCTAAATGTCCAGATTCAGGGTCCCGGCTCTTGTTTCCTTTCAGCTTCTATTAGCTCACATTCCTTGGCAATCTCCAGGTGTGGTGACATCGGACTTCTCCTGGGTCTCGAAGCTTCAAAGCACAGAGATCTTGACTCCGAAGGACCCACTTTCCTTCCAGCTCTTCCTTCTTGGTGAGAGTCAAGCCCTTCTTTCTTTGCTCACTTTTCTTTCTCTTGTTTAGTTAGATAAAAAAGATCGTTGCTGTTGAGTCACAACCAACTTTATAGCTGATCTTCATAAGGGGTTTTCAGGGACTGTAAATCCCACAGGAGGAGATTACTTATCTTTCTCCTGGAGAGCTGCAGGGAGAGGCCCGCCTTTGGGTTAGCAGCACAACCCCCTAAGGACTAGGCCATGAGAGCTCCCTTTGTAAGAAGAAAGAAAGGAGCAGAAGGGGGTGGGTCCTTGCTTTAATCTCTCAGAAGATAAACAGTGTGACCTGAGTGAGAGTGAGAGCTAAGTTAAGGATGTGACTTGAGTAAGGGTGTGACTGGAATCTCTTTTAAGGCTGTGACACAACCACTACTGACCCTGCCTCATGAACATATGTTTTGTGTAGTGTTGGAACTGACTTTTCAAAGGTAGCAACTTGCATGAGAGGACATTGCCCATGTTTCTCCCATGGAGTTGCTGGTGGATTCAGGATGTGGCCTCAGGATTGGAGGAAGACACATCAACAACCTGCAAGATAGCACAAACTTGCTTGCTGGGAGTGAGGAGGACTTGAAACATCTGCTGCAGAAGATCAAACACTGTTTACCTTCAATATGAATTACATCTCAACATCAAGAAGACAAAAAATCCTCACCACTGGGCTGATAGGCCACATCATGATAGATGGAGAAAAGATTGATGTTGCCAATGATTTCATCTTACTTGGATCCACAGTCCAATCCTTGGTACAAACAGTGATCAGAAGATTGGGAAATGTATTGTATTGGGAGAGTCTGCTGTCAGGAACATCTCCATATTACTGAGGAGCAATGATGTCAATTTAAGGACTAAGGTTCACTTGAGTAAGGCTTTGGCCTTTTAAATCACTTCTATGCTGCTGAGATCTGGACACTGAATAGAGATAACAGAAGAATTGATGCTTTTGAGTTTTGTGGTTTGCAGAAGAGTACTGAATATCCCATGGACTGCCCAAATTGATAGATCTTGGAGGAAGTGCAGCCAGAGTGTTCCTTGGAGGCAAGGATGGCGAATCTTCATCCCACATACTTTGGGCAAATTGCTGGAGGAGGCTCTTCCTTGAAAGGGACATCATGCTAGGAAAGGTGGAGGGTCAGTGAAAGAGAGGAAGACCCTCAAGATATGGATTGACACAGTGACAGCAGCAAGGGGCTCAAGTGTGTCAGGGATGATGAGGATGGGACAGGGTTCAGGTCTGTCGTTCATGGAGTTGCTATGAGTCATACTCAATTTGGTGGCACTTAATAGCAATGACAAACCACTAGAGCACTCTCATTAATATATAGAAGTTAGGATTTACAGCCTATACTATTCACAAAATGAAGGACAACCAGACAATACTGGGAATCATGGTCCAGCCAAGTTGATACATGGTTTTTAGGATGAAGTGAAATCTATGGCACTTTGGATATAACATTGCTTATCAAATGTATTTCTTTAGAAGGTTAGGATATTGCGAGTTTCTCTTTTGAATCAAGTACATATTTTAATAGGATTATGGATAATTAGCAAATGAAGTGGTATTTCTTATATTTTTGAGGTACTCTAAATGACAGGTCTTAATTTACTGGTTTGTTCTCTTTTTGTTTTATTGTTGACTTTCCTACTAGTAGGAGCATGTTTCTACAAGATATAATTTAATTTTATGTTTTGTGTATCAGGAAAGAATATAATTATATGAAGAAGCAATAAAGAGTGGAACTTGTTTGTCAGCAATTTTCAGCATGTTTTTAAGGCATGTAAGAAATGCTTGCATGCATTTTCCTGTGTGTTACATATACATTCAGTAAGATTAAGGAGATCCTAATACTACACACACAGTCTTGTTTCTAGAAGATGTCAAATGGTGTTTTTTTTTCCTACTATAAATCAAAGTGAAAAAAGCAGAGAAATTTCTCCGGTCAAGGATTTTGTCTTTTGGTCCTATTTTCTCCTCTGTTTCCCCCCCAGTGCACACATACTTAGGAAAAAAAAATACATTTACTACAGACTGAAATCTAAGGTGTGCCTGACCTAAACGATGGCATTTTCAGTTGCTTCATATGTATGTGAAAATTGGACAAATTAACTAAGGAAGACCGAAGAAGAATCATGGCTTGGAGTTGTAGTATTGGTGAAGAGTACTGAATAGATCATGGACCACCAAAAGAACAAACAAATCTGACTCGGAATAAGTGCAGACAGAATATCTGAGACAAGGATGGTGAGACTACATCTCACATACTGTGGGTATATTATTGGTAGAGGCCAGTCCCTGAAGAAGGACATCATGCTTTGAAGGAAAGTAGAGGACCACTGAAGGAGAGGAAGACCAAATAGGCTTAAACAGAGGAGAATTGTGAGTATGATGTAGGAGTAGGCAGGATTTTCATCTGTTTTATGTAGAATTGTTGTTATGTGCCATTGAGTTGCTTGCGACTCATAGCAACCCTGTGTATAACAGTTCTGAAGCCTGCCCTGTCCTGAGCCAGTCTCATTCCTAATGTCATTGCCCCAGTTACTGTCAGTTCATCTCATCTAGTGTCTTCCTTTCCTGTGCTGTTCCTCCACCCTTCCAAGCCTGATGTCCTTCTCTAAGGACTGGTACCTCTTGGACATGTGCCCAAAGTATATGAGACAGATCTTCACCCTGTCTAAGACAATCCTATTTGTTATCCTAATGATCTGTATTATTTTCAATACTCCAGCACCACAAATTCAAAGACATCAATTCTTCTTCTGTCATTCTTAGTCATTGTCCAGCCCAGGCACACCTTAGTCTCTAGACTGACATAATTGCTCCTCGGCACTCTGGCAAGATTACGACAGAGATAACTTGGTGGCATCTAACAGTGACAAAACAACAACAGAATGAGGCCACTTTAGTACACCAGTTATATTTAGTTTGGAAATATAAAACAGTCTGTGGATTATAAATGTTTGATTTACATACAACTGTAGTTATGGATCTACTCCCTTTAAGCTTTGCCTCTCCCTCCTGTATCCCTGGATCCTCCTGGAGGCAATGATTGATTGCTGAGATTACAACCACAATTTGTGTAGTATTGGTAGCTCTGCAGACTAAACAAAATGATTCAGAAATTCCATTTCCTTTCCTTAACTTTCCTTAACTAAGTGAGTTGATGCAGTTGCTGTAACAGTGAACTTAAAGGTTGCAGTAGTCGTGAGGATGTCATAGGACAGGCCAGTGTTCTGTTCTTCTGTGCACAAAGTCTCTAGGATTTGCGACAGATGTGACTGCACTAAACAATAACTCCCCTTTCATCCAGAGAGTCCCTAATTAGGTTCTATCCTTTGACTTTACAAAGAAACTCTGGTGACATAGTGCTTTATAGTGAGGGGCTCACCTAATGAATGGCTGGTGGTTCAAGTCCACCAACTACTCCATGAGATGAGCAGATACTTGACCTCAGTGGGTCAGTTCCTTGACAACTAATAGGGTTGACTTATCTGTTTTAGGCTGAAACTCTATAACCATCTATCAGTTCCACTGGAATGACACTGATTCTCTTTCTTTGTCATCCCTGAAAGAGGAATCTTTGTGGAGTCTTCATTACCTTTCTTTCTGTTATTTTCTTAGCTCTCCCAAGGAAAACCATTTGGAACAATCTCACAGGCTTGTTCTCAAAGGGTCATTCCAACTCTCCTACTATAAAAAGAAAACAAAACCCCAAACCAGTTGCTGCCAGAGTTAGTCTGACTCAGAGACTTTCTGGGGTGTGGCCTTTGGGAAGCAGATCACTAGGCCTTTCATCTAAGGCTCTTCTGGGTGGATTTAAGCTGCCAAATTTTTAGTATCTAGTCTCCTGTTGAATCATTTGTGCCACCAAGGGACTCCTCATATCGTAGAGAGGATGAGACTATGTTTGATGCATGGATTGATACAGAAAAAGAGAAAGATCTTAGCTCTTTCTTTGGAATACTGAATTTTCTAAACTATCACACACTTATGTCATTGATTCTGTTCTTCCCCAACCCTTGTGGAAACAAGTGAAAACCACTAAGTGAGAACAAACCCCTCTCCTCCCCACCTTTTGTCCAGAGCTTAGAAAGGGAGTCTGCTGTGACTCCTTTTGTTTGCAGAAACCCAAAGGCAGGCAAGCCAAGGCCATTGGGTTTGTGAGGCTGTGTATCTTAACAGGAAGACATTGCCCATCTTCTTCTGTCAAGCACATTTGTACTTGTATGTTTTTGTTGTTATATGCAATCAAGTCGCTTGTGACTCATAGCGACCCTATGTACGACAGCCCTAAACTCTGCTCTGTCCTGTGCCAATCGCACTGTCTCTGACAGTCCCATCCCGATTGCTCCAGTCACTGAATCAATCCACCTCATAGAGGGCCTTCCCCTCCTGCACTGTCCCTCCACCCTCCCAAGCATGATGGCCCTCTCCAAGGACCGGTCTCTCCTCACAACGTGTCCGAAGTATGTTAGACGGAGCTATGTAGTAATTTCTTTTCTAAATACATTTGGTATGAAAACCCTAGAGTCCCAGACATGATATGTTTGTTTGGGTTTTACAAAAAGAATTTTTTTTTATCCCCTAAGACATTTGGCTGTACAAAAATGGATGCCACTGTTATTCTTTTAATTGTAGGGGCGAGGAATTGCACAGTCAACCGAAAGGCCAGCTCCTCACCTCATTTCTGTCAAGCCTGAACTGACTCACAGGTCACCCTCCAGAGAGTTTTCAAAGGCTATAGATCACATAGGAGATTGCTCATCTTTCTCCTGCAAAGTAGCTGGTAGATTTGAACAGCATGCGTTTGGGTTTGGGAGCTCTAGTGGCTTAACGTAAGAAGCTGTGTTCCCAACTCAAAACCATTTGAATCCACCAGCTTTTCTTGGCTTGGACATTTTGGGAAGCAGTTTCCCTGGTCTTTATTCCAGCGTGCCTTAGAGTGGGGTTTGAATTGCCAGCCTTCACAGTAAATTAGTAGCCCACTGCTTAACTATGTGTGCCACCAGTTATTGCTGGTCATTGTTCTATTTTTATTGTAAAGTTCTCAAAGGCAGAGAGGGTGTGTCTTATATTTCTTTTGAATCAGTCCTAAACTTATTCTTCTTCCACCAACCCCTTAAAATTCAGCACCTTGTTGATGTTTGCACCCCCTCACCCCTGCCAAGATCATACAATAAAGTTTCATATGTTATTTACCTGAAAGGTAATCTTCTGTTTCAGATTAAATATTTGTCTCTGTAAAGATTTAAAGAGTCTTAGATGTTCTTCTGATCTTTGCTGATCCATTGATCTGGTCTTTTAATTCTTTTTTTTCTTCAATTTAAGTTTTGTTGTTTTCTTCTCCCATTTTTTCTCCCATTTATTGTGTCCCTGGTCAGAGCATTCAGTAGGGGTCTCTGGGCACCATCGAGTTCTTCTGATTTCTGGCTGGGCAAGGCCGTGGTTTGTGCAAACTATAGACTAGTTTTGGTGTTCTCCCCCCCCCTTTTTTTCTGTTTTGTATCATCAAATCACATTTGACTGGTATAGGAGGAGATTGTCTCTCCTTCTCCAGCAGAGCATCTGCTGAATTGAAACCGTGTGTCTTCGGGATTGCAGTGTACCTCTCGCCATAAAGCCCCAGAGCTCCCTAGACTAGTTTCTATAGATTTGGTCCTATAGACTGGTTTCTTCTTTCACTCTTTGGTTTCCTTCTTTTTCTCCAGACAAGTAGAGACTATTAGGTATATCTTAGATGGCTGCTTGCAAAGTTTTTGAGATGCTGCTCACTAAACTAGACTCTAGAAGTAAATTTTGTGAATTCTATTATGCCAATTGTCCGTGCTGTCCCATAAGACTATGGTCCTAAGCTTTCAAACTGAGGAAACTAATCCTACTAAGTGATCTGACTAGGAAGTACCTTTAATCATGCCCTCATGTGATTTTTTAATACAAACTTGTATGTACATATGCCTTGTATACCTACATTTATTTGCACAGATTGGAGTTGTCAATGATTTGTCTTGCTTGGATCCAAAATCAATACTCTTGGTACTAGCAGCCAAGATTTCAGAACCAGCAGTGTTGCATTGGCAAAGTCCACTGTCAAGGACCTTTCTAAAGTTCTAAGGAATAATGATGTTAGTTTAAAGATTAAGTAGCACCTGATTCAAGTCATGATCTTTTCAATTACTTGCTATGCATCTGAAAGCTGGACAATAAATAAAGAAGACAGAAGAAGAATTGATGCCTTTGAATTGTGGCGTTGGATAAGAGTACTGTCTATCCCATGAGCTGCCAAGAAAATAAACAAGTATGTTTTGGTGAACATGCAATCAGCGTGCTTCTCAGAGGCAAGGATGGAAAAGTTTCATCTCACGTACTTGGTTATGTTGTTAGGAGGGACCAGTCCTTAGAAAAGGACATCATGTTTGGAAAGGTGAAGGGTCAGTGACAGAGAGGAAGACTTCGTGAGGTGAACTGATGCAATAAATGTAACAAAAGGCTCAAGTGAATCAGAGATGGCAAGGATGGCACAGGTTAGAGCAGGGTTCAGATTTGTTGTTCATGAGGTTGTTGTTATGAGCCATACTCAGTTTGATACAACAACAGCAACATACACGTATACGCATGCATATCTGCTTATGTAACTGCATGCAGGTCTTGTTTGTTGTTGCTATTATTACGATAATTGATATTTTTTAACAAACATGTCACTATCAGGGCAGAAAATCTTTTACTTTATATGTAGCCTTGAAAAGAAATATTTTTTATTGCAAAACTTACTGTTTTGAGTGCTGAAAATGTTCACTGCATGGTTCAAGCTTTTTATTTTAGCTTCTCAATTATAACTAAGAGTTGCTAATTTAAGGATTATTGTTTGTAGATTTAGGTTAGCATGTTAATCTTTTTCTTTTGTGTGTGGGGTGGTGTTCAGATTAAAGATATGATTAATATGGCATTTCAGCAATTATCCAGTTTAATGCCATTTAATTACATCTACAGATCATATCATTTTACATTAATACAATGTTCCTACTTTTGTGAATAGTTTTGAATTTTGAATACTGGGATTTATAGTTTCTCCTCTTAAGAAACACAATTAAAAGGGAGCTCTGGTGGCCTAAGTGGCAAGACGCTGCGCTGCAATCCCAGAGGTATGCGGTTCAAATCCACCAGATGCTCTGCTGGAGAAGGAGGGGGCAATCTCCTCTTGTACCAGTCAGATCTGATTTGACGGTACACGTAAAAATAATACAATAAAAATTTTTTTTAAAAAAAGAAAAACAATTAAAACGTCCTCAGGTAGCCACAAGACTAGTGACTCATGCCTTGTAAGAGAAATCAGCACTATTTCTGAATTAAGAAAACATTTCAGTTCATTTTTTTAAATTTTAATTTTTTATTAATATTTTTCTTTAAATAATTTTAATGAACATTTACAGAGAATTTGAATTTCCATTCATTCATTGCTGCATTTCTCTACCCGCCCAGCCCTCTCCCCCCACACCCCCAGTTTGCTCCTCTCTTTCAAAACTAAAAGAAAGACTCCATCCCCGGTCCACAATCCCCCCACACCCCTCCCACCACCCCAAGGACATTCCACTATGCAACCTTAATTGTGGACTCTTGTGATAACCATGATACCCTTTCATATATCGCTTTTAAATTATTCAGTCCCTGATCTCTTTCAGTGAAGTATACACAATTTATCCAGTTTTTCGCAGTCTTACCCCCACCCTGATATCAGTCCCATTTTACAGCAGTGGCACCATGCAATATTTGTCCTTTTGTGACTGAGATATTTCACTCAGCATAATGTCCTCCAGGCTCACCCATTTTGAATAATATTGAATGAGTTCCTTGTTTTTCAATGCAGCATAGTATTCCATTGTGTGAATATACCACAGCTTCTCTATCCATTCGTTTGTTGATGGGCACTTAGGTTGCTTCCAACTCCTTGCTATTGTGAACAAAGCGGCAATAAACATGGGTGTGCATATATCTGCTTAGATGTCAGTTATGGTCTGTTTGGGGTATATTCCTAGTAGTGGAATTGCTGGGTCAAATGGTATCTCTATTTGCAACTTTTTGAGAAAGTGCCATACTGCCTTCCACAGTGGTTGCACCATTTTACACTCCAACCAACAGTGAATAAGGGTTCCAGTTTCTCCACAACCTTGCCAGCATTTGTTGCTTGCTGTTCTGTTAAATTTTGCTATTCTGACTGGGGTAAGATGATATCTCATAGTTGTTTTGTCAGTTCATTTTTTAAAAACAATTCTGAGCTATCAGAAAATGTTAATCTTAAGGACTGAATAAACCAGGATTTATTCTGTTTTTCAGTTCTGTGATTCTCTGCCTTTCTTGAGGAGCCATGGTAGCACAGTGTGTAACGTGTTAGACTGCTGTTATACTGCTGTGAGATCAGCAATTCAAATCCACGAGGCACTCATCAGGAGAAAGATGAACAGTCTCCTCTTGTAATGATTTAGCCTCAGAAACCCGATGGGAAATCATCATGAGCTGGAATATACTCAATAGCAATGAGTTTGGTGGTTTCTTGAGAAAAATTTTATACTTTTCACAGTTTATTTATATTTCTTTTTAACAATATCTTCATGTAGCAAACAAACAATAATTTTTGAACCATCTAGGAAAGTCAGTTTGACATTAAGATAGAAATGTGCATGACCGCTTTTCTGATTTAGTGTTTAACATGGTTGCTGTTGTCTTGCACTCTGCTGCATGAAGCTTTTTTATGGCACATCTGTGGCACTTTCTTTTTGAATCTGGGACAGTGTTTTACTTCCTTTTAATTTGCTTGACTTTTGTTTTTCCTGGCTTCTTGTGCCACTGGCCATTTAGTAATGATTTGTAGAAAGTTGAGTAAGTTTTGAGATGCCTTTTGACTTCAGTTGCAAACACTTATAGTTGGAAAGCAATATTTAGTCCTGTCTAAAAGAGAAACAAAACACACAAACCATAAAAGCAAACCAAATCCAAACCAAAATAAAGTTAAAGCCAACCCACAAAATTCAAACTGCTGGCGGGGGCGGGGGGGCAAAAACAGTTGCCCTTTAGTGATTCCACATTCTACCACACCTTTCACAAATATTTTCACACTGTTGCCTTCAGAAAATGTCTTTATACTCATCCATCAAGCTTAAATTCCTTTTTAAAATGCTTTCCTCAGAATGCCTCATCTCCTGGTGGCTAAATGCCAGCAACATTGCTGACTCTAGAAATGAAATTTAAGAAAGATGTTGACATCCAGGAAGTAAAAGTTCAGTTACCCTCATAAATCATTATATTAGAAACTTCCTCAAGAAACCACAAGACTAGTGACTCACATTTTAAATGAGATGAACACTTAAAGCCACCACTCTTTCAGAATTAGGAAAGATTTTTGGTTATCTTTGAGAAATCCCAAGTGCTAACATTAAGGACTGCTATTCCTTCTTCATTGTTTCCAACTTTTGCATTCCAGTCACCAGTTATTATTAATTTCATGTTTGGTCAATTTCAGACTGAAAAATATGGTAAAGGTCTTCAGTTTCTTCCTTTTTGGCTTTAGCTATTGGTGCATATATTTGAATAATAATTGACAATTAATAAGGATGACAGAAGAAGAATTGATGTCTTTAAGCTGTAGAGAAGAGCACTGAACATCCCATGGATTGTTAAAAGAAAAATATGTTTTGGAGAGAGTGCAACCGGAGTGCTCTTTGGAGGCAAGAATAATGAGGCTTCACCTCACATACTTTGGGCATGTTTCTGGAAGGGGCTATTCCTTGGAGAAGGACATGATGCTTGGAAAAGACAGTGAAGGAGAGGAAGACCCTCAACCAAGAGGATTGATGTGGTGATTGATGCAATGGGCTCTTGTATGTCAGGAAGTGTGAAGAAGGCACAGGATAGAGCAGGGTTCAGATCTTTTGTTCATATGGTTGCTTTAAGTCATACTCGACTTGACGGCACCTGACTGCAATCAGGTGTATGTATGATAATCATGGTGCACAGCCTATCTGGGGCTAGTGGTGGTGTGACAGGATGGGGTCTTGGGTGGGTGCTGGGTTCTGCATGGGTGCTGGATCCTTTCACCTGAGGCACATGGCTGGCACAACAGGGTAATGTCCCATGTGAGGGTGGGACTCAAATAAATGGTGACTGAAATAGGAAGTAGGAAACAGTGAAGAAGGAATCGTAACCAGAAAGTATGGACTTGGTGACAGAAATGGGACAATAAATAATAGAATGATTGAATTTTGTTTGTTCAATAATTTATTCATCACAAATAACTTTTAAAACCCCACAAATAGTGATTTTACACATGGACCTCACCAGATGGACTGCATAGGAATAAGACTGACTCTATATGTGGAGGGAATCATTGAAGAAGCTCGATATCAGTGGTCAAAACCAGGTCAGGTAATAAACCGTTAATTATGTGCACTGGTGTTAGTTTGGGCACTAAAATGTGCTTGATTCAGGCCATGATCTTTTCAATCACTTGCTATGTTGAAAGCTGGAGAATGAATAAAATTGACAGAAGAACTTATGCCTTTGAACTGTGGTGTTGGAAAGGAGTATGAAATATCAATGGACTGACAAAAGAATAAACAGGCATCTTGGGAAAAGTACAGCTAGACTGCTGCAGAGGCAAAGGTGATAAAGCGTCATTTCAAAATTTTGGACATGTTGCTAGGAGAGGTTATTCATTGAAGAGGGACATTATAGTTGGAATGGTAGACAGTTGTTGAAAGAGAGGAATACCTCCAATGAGATGGATTGATACAGTGACTGCCATAATGGGATCTGACATAGGATAGGATAGGGTTTGGATCTGTTGTTCATAGGGTCATTATGCATACTTGACTTGAGGGCACCTAACAGCAACAACCTTAAGGATGAAAACACTCTCCTTTCTTGAATGGTAAGATTCTGTATGATACTTTTGATAGTATAACTGTACTGTGTAATTAAGTACCTAGTGCATAGAACCTACCGCATAGAGCAGAGCATGGCATATAGTAGGTGATGATGCAGGTTAATGAATGAATGAGAAAGATTGCTATTTTGTTGAATGAATGAGAAAGAGTCATAAGTCATAGGGTATCCTCTTCAACTGTAGTGGAATGCCGAGTATTTTAAAACATATTTTTACCAACTTACATTCTCATCATCAGCATATGAGAATTTTGGCTACTTTGCATCATTGCCAACACTTGAAATGTCTTTTTAATTTCTTGATTGCTGGTAACTAAGTATGAAATTCATTCCCATTGTAGTTTAATTCAAAATAATTCTTCCCTGGCTTTTCTGGATCATATTGAACTCTTGTGAATTCTCATGGCATTTATTATTTATGTCACTAGTTTTGGTGTCGTTTTATTTTTTTCTGTGCATCATTGAATTATTTCATGATATCACTCACATTGGTAACTAGTCTGTAGCTTATTGTTTTACCTTATTATTTTAGAGTCCTGAGTTCAATAGATTATTCCTAATTGATTAGATTAGAACTTAGAAGTTCTGATCTAAAGTTCAAGTTTAGACCTCCTGAATAAAAGTGTACTTATTTCAATAAATTACTTTTAATAACCCTCTAAACTGCTCTGAGTTTGTGTGTGTGTGTGTGTGTGTGTGTGTGTGTGTGTGTGTGTGTGTGTGTGTCACGCGCGCGCACGCGCATTTAAACCTTGCAAAGGTCTTCCTGGTTTTTATTTTTCCATTGTTTGGTATTATTTAAATATGCCCCTTTGTCCTCATGTCTTTTTGAGAGTTTGACTCCGTATACCTAACTTGTCTTATTTGACATCTGTGTGCAGGACTAGATGGTTCTTTGTGCTTGATTTGTCTTTGTCTTTGTGCCTAATCTGTGTGATGGCTCTGTAAATTGGTCTTTGGTGAACATCTCTTATTTATGATGAGACCAAAATGCCACCAATCAGCTCTTCCACAATTATCTTGTACCACACATTCTTGTTGGTTCTGTGAAAAGGTAAAGTGTCAATTTTATATTGATGGAAAAGGAGTGTCAATAAATTATCCCTCTTTATTCAAAAGGAAGATGGATCTCTAATTGAGCACCTATTAGCTTCACTATCTACTCAAGAGTCTGAAAGGTAATCTGATAAATCTCCATGACTTCAATCTTTGTAAAACTTTGCTAATTTGGACTTATCTTGATAAAACACATTTAGAAGTACAGTTATTATGTTGTTGTTTATGTTATTTATGCACTCTCTTCTTCCCAGATTGTAAATTCTTCAAGACAGGGACCAAATCTTATTTCTCCAGAACCTAATATGTTGCTATTGTCACCTGCCCCTGGGCTGATTCCAGCTCGTCGCGACTCTCTGTGTGCAAAGTAGAATGATTCCATATGATTTTCAAGGCTGTGATTTTGGGAAGCAAATCTTAGCCTTGTGGTTTGAGGTGCTTCTAGGTGAGTTTCAAAAGCCACACGTTTAGCTAGTAGTCAAGTGCTTAACCATGGACTTCTAACACAGTGATTCAGTAAATCTCATAAACGTCACGTCAAAGGAAAGGAACCAGACACAAAAAAGAATATACTGTAGGATTCTGTTTGTGTAAAGTTAAACAGGCAATACTATACCTTTGGTGTTAAAAGTTAGGGGAGTAGTTACACTTTGAGGTGTTAATGACTGAACAGGAGTATAAAGGACAGTTTTTTCTTTGGGGTTTGTTTTTGTTTTTTACCTTTTAGTGGTTTTTGTTTCATTTAAAAATTTTGTATTGGTTTGCATACAAAATCCAAATGCATTATGTTTCAAACATTCCTTCATTCATATTGTGCTTCATAAAATCATTCATATACATTGTGTTTTATAAAATTAATCTCTATTGATCTATGCCTACTGTTATCTCATCTTTTCAGGTCCCCATTGGATCTTTCTTATTCCTTCACCTAAAGGAGAGTTTTGAAGTTGCAGATAATGTTTTGGGGTTTTAGTTGAAAACTGGCTTTGTAGGTATGTTCAATTTGTTAAAAAAGTCTTGACATTAATTTATGACATATGTAGGCTTTTGGTATTGAATTTCTCTGTCTCTGTTTACTTCAGCTATAAAATAACAGCAGTCTCTCACATGATTGTAGTAAAATGTGAATTAGTTGACAAGACTTGTTGCTGATAATTATTATAAGTAAAATGTTCAGAACAGGTGAAAGGGCTTGGTGTATTCAGGGAACAATGAAGTCTTCAGTATGACTGGAGTGTAAGGATATGTGTGCATGGCAGAGCCTGAGGGTATTTGGCAGGAAAGAGGAATAAGTTTAAGTAAGTTGGAGCCAGCTGATGAAGAGTGTTTTGGACCATAGTGCTGCTACTGGAAGGCTAGTAGTTTGGACCCACCAGCTTCTTCAAGGGAAAAAGATGGACATTCTCTTTCCTTTAAGATATAAAACCTTGGAAACTCAGTGGAGGATTGCCATGAGTTGGAATTGACTGGACAGCACAGAGTTGGGTTGGGTTGGGTTGGGTTGGGTTTGGTTTGGTAGAATTTGTGAGAAAGAAGCACAATCTGTGTTTGTAAAGTCACGGGATGATATGATGTGATTTTACGAGGTGCTTCTGTTATTGAAGTGGGAGAGGGATAGAGGGAAAGATAGGTTACAAGAAAGACAGAAAATGTCCCAATTAATCCACTATAACTCACAAAAAGAAATACAGCTTATATCATGACCTTACTATCTAGTACACTCACACATATTTGCAATCAAAACAAAAGTTTTATGCATATTTGTCACTCCTGGGTTAGATGTACCTTGATGTTTTCTATCCAATTCCAGTAAAAAGTACTACTATGCTTCAATATTTTGAAAAGTCTACTTTGAGTTATAGTATTGGAGAAAAGTGTTGGGTATCCATCCTATGGACTGCTAAAGGAACAAACAGGTATGTCATGGGAAAAGTGTAGCCAGAGTGCTCCTTGGAAGCAAAGATGATGAAGCTTCATCTCTCATATTTTGGATATGTTGTTAGGAAAGGCTGTTCCTTAGAGATGACCATCATGCATGGAAAGATGGAGGGTCAACGAAAGAGAGCAAGATCCCCAATAAGATGGATTGACACAGTGACTGCAGCAATGGGCTCAAGTGTGTCAGAGATAATGGAGATAGCATAGCATAGCATAGGACAGGTTTCAAGTCTTTTGTTCATAGGGTAGGTATGAGTCATACTTGACTCAGGGCACCTAACAGCAACAATAAGAACTAGGGGTTATATGCTGCAGTTTGAAAATCAGAGCCTTAAACTAACATACAAGTTTAAGCCTGCTTTTTATGCACCTTTTATTTTTAATTAAATAGCTTATTTTCTTTATTTATTAAATATCCTCCTCCCTTTTAACTCCCTTTAACCTCTCAGTCAGTGAACATGAAAACAACTTCCTGCGTTTTAAGTTGAACCACGTTGAAAAGAAACTTTAAATCTGATGTATTAATTGCTTGTAAGGCATTCATTCTTTTTTTCCTTTTGGATTTTTTTTTTGTTAATGAAAATAAGCTTTATTACCTCAAGTAATAAATACATACAAAGATGCCAACACTGTGAGTCTTTTTCTTCCCCCAATGGTGTGTAATCAACATTAATGCACAACTGAAATCACCAAGACCGTCTCTGTGTGAAAATTTTCAGGGGGTGGTGGGGTCTTTGATGCATTTGGCCTGATGTTCTTTGTATTTATAACTTGTGTATATATAAATATAGTGAGTTGAACCCCACCTGTTGGGATTTGCAACTTGGGAAGGTTGCTGTGAGTCAGAACCTGCTTGGCTGCAAGTTTTGATAACCAACCAGTTGCTGTTAAATTGGACCTTACTCATAGTAATCCTTTTAACCTTTCAAAATTAATGAATGTGAAAATGTCTCCCCATACTTTCCTTTGAATGATGTTGAAAAGAAACTATTTAAATGTGATATTGTAATTGCTTCCAAGACATAATGAGTATAGATGTATGAGTAGAACTGCCCCCCATGAAGTTTTCAGTGGCTGACTTTTCCCCAAAGGAGATCTCTAGCTTTTCTTCCAAGGGTTCTCTGGACTGCAAGACTCCAACTTTCAATTTTTCCACTAGTAGCAAGTGTCTTACCCATTTGTACCACCTAGGGATTTCATGTTTGCTATAATGGGTGTGCTTTTGAGAGATAAGAAGATAGAACAGCAATGTTGTTGTGTGCCATTGAGTCAGAACCAACTCCTAGCTGACCCTCCAGCAGGTTTTCAGAGGTTGTAAATTACATGGGAAGAGATTGCCCATCCTTATGTGAGCAGCTGATGAATTTGAACCATGTGATTTTGGGATTTGAGTGCAGCTTCTTGCCATTAGGCCACCAGAGTTCCCTGGACCCACTTAATCTAAACAGGAACTTCTGAACTCACCTTTTCTCATCTTTTGTTCCAACTAATCCAGTGTTGGTTCAATAAACTCCCAGCTATCTGGGGGAGTTTTCTAGGTCCTTTTGACTTTAGGCATTTTTTCCCACAAGAACCTAGACTCTGTTGGGTAAACATTTGTGGAATGCCTTTTATTTGGTGCAAAAGAATAGGCTGGGGATTGAGTTAATGAATCAAGACCTCTGTAATTATCTTCATAGAGTTGATAATGGTGGTATTGAAAATCGTACCTAATGGACAATTAGTAATTAATGAACTGTCTGTTCAGTCCTTGTAGTACATTTTCTCATTTATTTAAGAATAAAAAAGGATATCCAGACATCTATCTATGCTCCAAGACTCACCTCCTTTTCTCATCACCGAACACATTGCCTTCTACATGTCAGCTCTGTCTCTTGAATAGGCAGTGATAGGTCTCAATTTCTTCCTCCAAGTGTTTCTTGATGTCAAAGAGTTAGCGGTAGCGTTGCACTCTGCTCTCTGTCTCACTGTAAACTCCAAGTTGTTCAGTTTCCAGAGTGCAGACCTGAACCTGGATCTGCAAAAGCTGGTTTTAGTAATTAACCTCTGACACTACCAGGCTGGTATTCAAGGATTTACCCACCCCCCACGTGTCTAGTGAAGTTTTCCAAAGAGAAAAAAAAAAGTAAGAATTATTTACTGTATAGAAAACAGTATGATGGTTCCTCAAAAAAAAAATAAAACTAGAACTACCAGATAACCTGGCAATTCATTTCCTAGTGTATATACAAAAGGCTTGAAAAGAGTGACTCAAGAAACTTGTACCCCATTGCTCATTGCAACACTATTGACAATGCCCAAAAAGTAGAAATAAATAGCCATCAACAAATGCATGGATAAACAAAGGGTAATACATATATACAATGGATTACTGCTGCACCAATGGGAGAAATGGAGTCTTGATGCATGTTACAAGAATGAATGGAGCCAGAATACAATATACTGAGTGAAATAAGTCAATAACAAACAACATAACAAATATTGTAGGAGTTCACTTTTATAAAGAGACAAGGCAAATGTATATGGAATGATGTTTTCTATAGTCACTAGTCAATTAGAGGGAAAAAGGGATTAATTATGATTGAAAAATCATTGATAAAGTATAGGGTTGCACAGTTAATGATTGTAATTGCTGTCAATAAATTGTAGATCTATAAAAAGTTGAATTGGCTAAAATTTTGTGACATGTTTACAATAATGCATTTAATACTTCAGTTATATCTCCAAGTTTGCAGTGCTTGGGGTTTAAAAACTTGCAAATGTCCATGCAAGGCACAAATGTTTTCTGTTCACCTGGAATAGCAGAGAAAAAGATAAAGTCAGGGATAGGAGGAGCTTATGGGATTCGTAACCAAATAGCTTCATGAACAATACCTAATATTCATTTATTTTTAATACTTAATGTTTTGATCAATGATTCCACAGAAAAATCCTGACCAAAAGAATCCAAAAGAGAATTTTAAATTCTAAAGGACTCTAAACTTTCTGAAGGCACAGAGAAGGTAGATGAACCCCTAAAACTATTGCTCTGAGATAATCTTTAAACAAAAAATATCCACTGAAGTCATCTTAAGACAGAGTAAAACTTGCTGCTGTTATGTTTGTTCCAACTCGTAGTAGCCCTCCAGACAAGCTGAAAGGCTGTAAATCTTTGTGGGAGAATATTGCCCATCTTCCTTTGGAGCAGCAGAATTCAAACCACTGACCTTCTGATTAGCAGCACTGAAATGTTGTGCATTACTAAACCATAGTTTAGCTTTATAGTAAAAAAGGTCTGTTTTGAACACTGTACTGCCAAGCACTACATATATGAGATCAGACAACAGCACACTGAAAGATTAGAGAAAAACCTTAGGGAGCAGTGAGTTTATGTTGACGTAGGAAAGACAATTCAGAAAAATGGAGTGCGAATGGCTGCCTAACTTGATGAGTGTAATCAGTGCTACCAAAAGGAATGTGTAGAAACTCTTAACTGGTGTTTGTTTTGCTATCTAAAGTCTCAATGCCAACAAGTGAAAGAAAATGCAAAGAAAACAAGATTTATTTAGCTAGACTAGTACAGGAACTTCTTTTCCACCTTGTGACAATATACACAGGTAATTTATTGTTTGCTTTTTTACAGTTTAATTTTATATTGGTTTGCATATAAACTTTTTATACATTGTGTTCCACACTTTCCTTCATTCACATTGTGTTTCATACAATCATTCCCTTTCATTGTGTTTCATAAAATTAATCACCACTGAACTATGCCCACCATTACCTATCTTTTCAGGTCCTCAATGAACCTTTCTCAGTTCCTTTACCTCCTCTCTCTGCCCATCAAATTGTGTGACTGCATGATTTTCTACCTGCTTATTCCCATCCTGAAAAAGTTTCAGGAGATTCAAGATGAATCTGAGTTCATTTGAATTCACTATCACCTCATTTCTCCCATCTTGATTTTTTTTTTCCGGATTGTTTTTTGTTTGTTTGTTTTTTGAATTTTAATTTTTCTCCCTGATTGTTTTTAACATTTAGCTGCCTGAAAGAAAAGAATTTTGAGCTGGAAGGTATCTGAAATATCACCAATTACTTCAGTTAACAGATAAGAAGAATGAATCCAAGAGATAGATACTTTTAAAATCTTGGCTTTTCCGAGGTCACACAAAGTTAGAGACTAGGACGTAAGTCGACGAGCTCAATGCAAAATGTAATAACTTGCTAGAGGGACATGCTTGGGAGGGTGGAGGGACAGCGCAAGAGAGGAAGACCCTGGATAAGATGGATAGACTCAATAACTGGGTTAATGCAGGTGGGTGTGTTGGAGACGATACAGTTGCACAGGATAGAGTAGGGTTCAGAGCTATTATGCATAGGGCCACTATGAGTCATAAGTGACTCAATGGCACTTAACATCAGCAATGCACTGATTAGTTTAATAAAGTTTTCTCAATGGTTAAAGTAATGGGCTTTGTGCAAAGTAGATGGATGGGAGGAAAAAGAGGGAGGGAAGAAAATGTGCAACAATGAATAAATAAAAAAGGAAACATTTAGAACAAATATCTATCTATCAATCTATCAATCATCTATCTATTTTTCTTCCTTAAAAGTAAAGGACTTTGATGGTGCAGTGATTAAAACACCCAGCTACTAACTGAAAGGTTGCTGGTTTGAACTCACCCGCTAGATGCTCCTTGGGAGGAAGATTGGCAAACACTGGGAGAAAGATTACAACTGCGAAAACCCTCGGAGCAGTACTGCTCTGTCCTATAGGGTTGCTATGAGTCAGAATCGAATCAATGGCAACGGGCTTGGCTTTGTTTGTTTTACGGTTAAAGTGTACTTGCAGAATTGGAGATGATGCTGTAATCCCTGGTATCTGTCTATGGTTTCATTGGATGCTTAATAAATGTATGACATCAACAATACTGTTTTTTTGCAGTATAAGTGAAAATGGACTTAATAAAGTTAAACATGGTTATTCAAGTTTGAGTGTATAAAAACAGTTAAAATAGAACATATACACACCTTGATATTTAATGAACTCTTAGCTGAGCTATATGCACTTTATCTAGCGTAATCCTCATAAGCTTCAGACAGAGCTTTGCCTTACCCCTGCTGGAGATGGAAACACTGATCTCATCCTGAACAGAAGCCAGCATTTCCCCAACAGCCATCTTATTTGACATTTGCAATGTCTTAGCTAATCTAGTAGCTGTAGTTTTCAAATTTGCAAAACCAGGAAAAACTATTGCCATTGAGTCAGTTCTTCTCCATAATGACTCTCTAAAGCAGACTAGAACTACCCTCCTGGGTTTCCAAGATTGTCAGTCTTTATAGAAGCAAATTTCCACATCCCTCACCTGAATACTTAACCACTATGCCACAGGACTCCTTTAGTATTTGCAAAATAGAGGTTGGTGTGCACAGCTTTATTCTGATGTGTTTAATTTCTATACTTTTAATGAAAAAATTTCTCATTTGATTTCCTAATTGAAGGAACTAAAAAGTTTGGATTTTTCTTAAGTCTTTAAGCTCTATTAACCGACTTGTTGCATGGAGTCAGCTCTGACTAATAGTGAATACTTGTGTGTCAGACTCTATAGAACTGTGCTCTGGAAAGGCTCTTTGTGTTTCTTTTAAATTATAGATTTTATTGCTATAAAAGAGGGGAAATTGTGTACACTAAAATGAAAGAGGCAAGTAATACTCTCTAGCCAAGTATTCCTACTTAAAAGAATTTCAAGTAATTTATAGAAAAAAGATGCAGAGGGAGGTCAGGTGGAAAGAGAGAAGGGCAGATGTCTTGGTGTGCTGACCCAGTCTCCATGTGAAATTATGATAGCGCATGCTGATAATACCTTGTCTGATTAACTAACTGTTCACACTTCTTTTTTTTTTATTAAATGTTATTGATTTTAATGAACATTTACAGAGATTTTGGGTTTCCATTCATTAATTGTTGCACTATTTTCTCTACCCTCCCCCCAGTTCATTCCTCTTTTTTCCCCCCTCTCTTGAAAGTCTTTTTTAATTGTTCAGTTGCCACAGTGCTTGTCAAAACCAGTTCTGATTAATCTCCTTTGTGCATGTGTCCTTTGCCATTCCCTATCACTCCTCCCTGAGAGAGACTTCACCCTGATTCATAAGGAAAAGGGGACGGAGTATTCTCTTAGCTACTTCCTGCTGAAAAGGGACGCTGTAGGTTTCAGGGTGAAGATCTTCTCTCACTACACTAAAGGGCCCCTTTGACTATTAGACTATTGTGGAGATTGATTTTGGAATTTAAATGCACTGTTATCAATTGTGCTTAGCCGTACATGTTTATATCCTTGAAGATGTATCATGGAACTTTTGTAGCCTTTGTTGTTGTTATGTGCCGTCGAATCGTTTGTGACTCATAGTGACCCTATGCACAAAAGCCCTAAACCCTGCTCTATCCTGCGCCAACTGCACTGCCTCTGACAC
>NW_006399827.1:14403157-14439090 GCF_000299155.1 Elephantulus edwardii
CCATATGATATATTACTCTGGAGATGAAAAGACAAGGAAAAATGGGGTTGCCTTCATAGTAAAAAAAGTTATTTCTAGATCCATCTTGAAGTACATCTTTGTAGCCTAGAAGACATAAATTTAACTAACAAAAGTACATGAGTCAAAAATTAAAAAGCAATAATATTCCAAGTGGAGGTTCTAATGGTGGCACAAATCAAGTTACAGAGGGCAGGTAATTCTTAAAATAAAAAGCCTATTGACTAGCACATTTTCTATTATAGTATAAAGGTTAGGAACCACAAGATGACTGTTCACACTGACTTTTCACACTTCTAATGAGGTAAAAAATACTGGCCTGCCATATATATATATATATATATAATCTCACAAGTGCCATCATTAACGTCAAATTTTACATAGCCTTCTAGACACTGCACTTCAATATACAGGCTTCTGGAAACTTCAGATCCTGTGTAATGTCCAAACCTTCGTCTTCTCCCAGTGATCTCATGTAAGTAGCCGGGGACTTTTTATAGTGATGAAACCTCTCCATTTCTTCAGCATACATGTGAAATTGCAAAGCATTTGACAAGACACTGTATATTCTCACCTGAGTGCTCTCATCCAAAGTAACTGGTCATACAGACAGGCCACAGTGCAGTCCATTTCTTGACCAAGGACAGGGTTGAAATGTGATGTTTAGTATCAAATTGCTTCATCTCTCTGTTTTGTTTTGTGGTTTTTTGGTTTTTTTCATTAACTTGAGACAAGCTTTGTTCTAGAATGTGTCTGAGTCCCTCCTCATTAAAAGAGGGTAGCTGCCCTCCTGGTGTGTCATCCAGTTTGAGAACCAGCTCCATGATCTTTTTGCAGAACATGGCAGAAACTCCTGGTTCTGAGGCCTCTTCAGTAGCCCTTTTTCTCACCAAACAAAGGCCACCCTCTCAGCACCCTCACTTATACTGCATCTTTTCGCTCAGGTCCCCACAGAGTTAAAATTTTTCAGAAGCACATCAACAGACCAGATCATTCTTTCAAAGCACCTCCGAATGGGTTTAATCCTCCCTAGTTAGTGCAATAAACAGTCAACACCCTTAGTAGTAGAAGTCAGGAAATCAGGAGACATATTTCACTGGACAAGTCTGGTGCCAGTGACCTCTCCAGAATGCTGAAGAGCAATGATGTCAGTTTGAAGACTAAGATGTGCCTGATTCAGGCCATGGTCTTACTTACTTGCTATATATCAGAGAACTGGATGATCAATTAGGATGACAGGAGAAGAATTGATGCCTTTGAATTATGGTGTTGAAGAGTGCTGAATGTCTCACCAACTGCTAAAAGAACATACAGATAAGTCTTGGAAAAAGCCTAGCCAGAGTGCTGCTTGGAGGCAAGGATGGTGAAACTTCATCTTTCATACTTTGGACACATAGCTAGGTGAGGTTTGGAAAGGGACAACATGCTTGAAAAAACAGAGGGTCAGTGAAGGAGAGGAAGATCTCACTGAGATGGATTGACATAGTGACTTCAGCAGTGGGTTGTAGTATATGAGAGGTGATGAGGACAGCATAGGATAGGGCAAAGTTAAGGTCAGCTATTTCACAGGGTTGCCATGAGTCATGTTAACTCGATGGCACCTAACAAGAAGTGCTAGTTAGAAGCTTAGTTCATTTACTGGTTACAGAAACCAAGAACTCCAGACTTTACCCACACATTGCTTTCTAGTCAGGACCCACACAGCTCCCCAGGATTCAAACCTTATCAGTAGGCCTCCCGAGCTCCCTGTTTGTGTGACAAGGTTAGTCTGTTGAGTATTCACCCAAAAGGAGATTTTGACATATCGGAGCTATTGCACAGTGCAGCTCAGTCTCAGTATCTGAGGAGTCTTTCTTCTCAGTCTTACCAGAATTGTATTCAACAGCAACAGTAAAAATATTCTGTTAGCACTCTTCTCTAAATACTATTTAAAATAAGTAATTTTTTTAAACATAAAAACTGTTTTATTTTAATTTTTTCTGTTGTTGCACATTTTCTTTCCCCCTCCTCCCTTAGACTTCCCTACAGTGCATCCCTTCCGGATTGTTGTTATACATATAATGCCTAAATATACATTCCATTTGGACAGTTCTTCCCCTCATCTGATTTAATGCAGTCTTCATTATCTATCCACTGTTTTCCCATTCTCTCTCCAACACCCCCTCCCATGTCTCTCCTATTTTGTAACAGTGGTGTTATGCAGCATTTGTCCTTTTGTGACTGAGATATTTCACTCAGAATAATGTCCCCTAGGCTGCCCCATGTTGTGTAATGTTTTATGAACTCATTGTTTTTTAGTACATTGTGTAAATTCACTATAGTTTTTTCCTCTGCATTTATTTGTTGATGGACACTTGGGTTGACTCAGTCTTTTTGCTATTGCTAATAATGCAGCAATAAATATGGATGTGTATACATCTGTTTGAGTTGTGGCTCTGGTTTCTGTAGGACATCTTCCTAGTAATGGAATTGCTAGGTCAAATGGTATGTCTGTTTCCAACTTTTTGAGAAAGCACCAGACCACCTTCCATAGTGGCTATACCATTTTACATTTCCATTAGCAGTGAATAAGTGTCCCAATCTCTCCACAACCTCGCCAGCATTTGTTGTTTGTTGACTTGTTGAAATCTGCTATTGTTGCTGGGGGGGAAAAATAAATCAGTCTTTTATTTTTTAGGTGGAGTGAAGTCATCCTAGATTTCTTGACCTTGACTGTGTTTTGCATGTACCTTATTGTTGAACCAAATTTCACCATCTCAGTGATTTTGCTTGATTGTGGCTTCATGTTGAGGCCTCATGTCATAGAGGAGCTGGGTTAGATCTGCCCCAGGCACAGCATCCACCTCCACACACACCTGGAGCTGTCAACAGCGGCCAGGCCTTTCATGTGTTGTCTTTGAAACAATCACCGAGGAGTTCACCTTTAATGGTAGTTGAATTTGCGTCATGTAGTTTTCCTAAATCTTATTAGATTGGAATTGAAGCCAAGAGTGAAGTAAGAAATAGACAAGTTATGCTTTCGTGTCTGGACACATATATCTTCATGGTTATTTTCAAGATAAAGTACCTTTCTCTGCCAGAGTTTTAATCCATTTGTGTTTCCAGATCAGTCTTGGACAGATCCAGGTCATCCAAGACTCTGCTCAGAGCATGGATGTGAGGAGCCTGAACATACCAACCCAGGGGCAATTCAGTTTCAAAACTGGATAAAGTGTTACACATTTTCACTGTGAGTTAGGTCTGTATTGTTAAGCTCTTCTCTAATTTTTTAAAAAGCATTGTTCTAGAAATGCGGGCCTTCAGTTCAAGAATTTTTGTTAATGTAATTCACTATTAACATTTTTCTTTCTTAGTTTGGTATGCTGGCATTCCGTATGACATGTTGTGTGCTTTGGGGAGGAACCTTCCCAGCAGTGTTATATTTGAGCACAGTTGGCACACCTTGCTTCCCATCTGTTTGCTGAGAGCTTTGCATACACATCAAGTAGAGTTAACTCAGAGAATTCTCAGAGCATACATGATGACACTTTTTATGGCCCTCATTTTAAGCATACTTAATACATGAGAATTCTCAGGTCTGAAACATAAATTAGGTGATGAACAATTTACCATAGCATGCTTGTAAATTTTAGTGAGTTTCTGTTATGTAATTGGAGCCCCAGGTAACACAAATGGTTAAATGCCAAGCTGCTAACCAAAGGGTTATTGGTCTGAATCCATTCAGAGGCACTTAGGCACTGCCAGGTTGAAAAAAAGCAGACACTGAAACCCCATGGGGCTCAGTTCTACTCTGACACCCATGGAGTCACCCAGAGTTGGGATCAGCTTGTTTGGTATTTAGCTATTCAGTTAAAAATATTTTCCACTTTTTGGATCTAATATGTTTCTAAAAAATGGAATAATCTTTTCATAATTTGTGATTCCAACACAGAAATAGAGAGCTCTGGTGGCCTAGTGGCAAGAAGCTGTGCTGCTGTCCTGAAGGCATGCAGTTCAAGGCCACAAGTTGCTCTGTGGGAGGATAAGGAATCTCCTCCTGTGCAATTAACTGCCTCAGAAAAGATGCTGGAGGGTCAGCTATGGGTCTGTTCCAACTATGGTATACAACAACAACACAAAAATAAGTATGACTTCACATAATGTTTATCTCCTTAGTTTGCTTGCCACTGTGTTGGTAAGCAGTCATCTAACTACTGTCTGAAGCTCTTAGCTGTTAATTTCATCTTGTTAGCCTGTGGCATGAAGCTGGCATTGTAAATGTCCTCATCTGGAATCTGGAAAAGCAGGACACAAAAAAGTTATTATTGTCACACCCACTAATTTCTGTATTCTGTTGCTCAGTAATGTCAATTTCAGGCATTTAAAATTTCATATAAGAAATTTTATGTGTGTGTCCCTTTAATGATTGTACATTAAACAGTTGTTTTGCTAGTTCCTTATGACATATTTTCTGCTTTGGAAAGTAATAGAACTGCAAACACTGTTTAATACTAAAGTATTTTGGAAACATTTCCAAAATGTTGTTGCCATGTGCTATCGAGTTGTCTCTGACAAATAGCAAGCCTAGGTACAACAGCTTTGAATCCTGCTTTGTCCTGAGCCAATCTTATTGTCTGACACACTGACGCCATTACCCTGGTCACTGAGTCAATCCATCTCATCAAGAGTCTTCCTCTCTTATGCTGTCCCTCCACCCTCTCAAGCATGTCCCTCTCCAAGGACTGGTACATTCTTGCAGCATGCCCAAAGTATGCCAGACAGACCCTCAAAATCCTTGCCTCCAAGGAGCAGCCTGGTTTTACCCTCTCTAGGACAAATCTGTTTGTTCTCCTAGCAGTGCATTCAATACTCTTCTTCAGCACCACAGCTCAAAGGCATCAATTCTCCTTCTATCACCCCTAGTCATTGTCCAGCTTTCTGATACCACATAATTGTGAAGACCATGGTCTGGATCAGGATCACCTTAGTCTCCAGACTGACATCATTGCTCTTCTGTACTCTAGAGATGTCTATGACAGCAGACTTACCGAATGCAATTTGTCTTTTGATTGCCTGGCTGCTGGTACCAAGACTGTTGATTGTGGAACCAAGCAAACTAAAACTGTTAACAATATCATTCTCTTCACCATCTATCGTAATGCTGCCAGTAAGCCCAGTGGTGCGAATCTTTGTTTTCTTGATGTTGAGCTTCAATGGCTGCAGTCCTTGACCTTCTACAGCAAGTGATTCAGATCCTCCTCAATTTCAGCAAGCAAAGTTTTGTCATCTGCATAATGCAGGTTTTTGATGAGTCTTCCTTCAATTAAAAAAAATGAAGGATATAAAATGAGGAAATTAGAAAATGAATCATCAGAGCTAATAGATATCTCCTGTTGCCTATTAATTTCCTTAATCTGGTTACATGGAGACAAGTGCAAGTATAAAATGTTCCAGATCTTTTAAAACTTTGCATTTTTAATGTAATTCTTGAGCATAACATAATAAAATTTCTTACCTTGTTTTTAAGTTCCTCAGTTATATGGAAATACTTCGTCTAGCACTTTTGTTCTCTTTGACTAGTAACCCCAGACCCACATTTCTTCTACTAGTCTTCAATTTTCGTTTCAAGCCCAGTGTTTGCCTCCTCCATTGCTTGCATCTGTCCAGGTAAACGGTCAGATGCTCATTGAGGATGCATTGTATCCTCATTATCAGAGAGAATCACTCTCACTTCCTTCTGAGTTCATACTCCCATAGTTAGTGGAAAGACCTCCACCTGAGATTCCACTTAAGCTACATTTCCTTTCTTATAACTGGACCCTAATTACCATAAACTTGATTTAGGAGTTCAGTGGGAAATGATGAAAGCATTTCAACTCTGCAGAGCCAAAGGCTTCAAGGAGAGTCTTGAGGTTTGTTATCAACTAGCAAGTCCTTTGATAGCTAGTAAAGTGAGCATTTCATCTCTGATAAAATAATTTTAAGGCCTTTTAATGACCACTGTAATATTAAGTTGTTGTTAAGTGCTGTCAAGTAGAGCATGACTCATAGCGACCCTGTGAACAAAAGACCTATACTTTGTTCTGTAACTATTGTTGTTTCTCTAAGTTCATAGTTTCCAGAGGCATATTGTTTAGGAAGTGCATGCCACTCCTGCTTCCAAAATATTAAGTTATTTTTATTAATTATTAAACTTAGGAGGGTGTTTTGTTTAATTAAAGGCATAGAAGATGCTTTCAGGTATGTATTATCACGGTTGACAAATGAAGCAGATCATATAAATCTATCATGTAAATATGATATCAACCTAGTTCAATTTATATTTTCATTTATAAAATTTCTCTTTATAAATTTTCCTAGTTTTGTTTGTAGCAATTTCTTTTCCTTGTGGATTATATAATAGAGTATTTTTTAAAAAGAAGAATATTATTTTAAAGCAATTTTAGGGGCTCCTAGTGAAATAACATAGAGGGGCTGATGCTTAATGTAGGTTGGACGTTATGTGTTGGGAAAATTTACGGTTCAAATGCTGTTGTGGTTATGTGCCATTGAGTCAGAACTGACTCCTAGCTGACCCTTCAGCAGATTTTCCAGAGGCTGTAAATCATACAGGAGATTTGCCCTCTTTTTCCTGCAGAAAGATTCAAAAACAGAAAGAGAAAATGGTCACACTCATTTTACTATTCTTGAATTCTTTTATCTGGTCAAATGCAGATAGATACAAGTGTTGTACGCAGTTCATTCTTTTGTTGCTGTGAGATAGAAGAAAGTTGCTAATACTCAACAAAAGCAATAATAATTAATCCCCATTCCCCCATTATTTTACTAAAGTGTAGGATCTCTTAAGAAAATTAAAGAAAAACAGAGGAATTGAAACTATATTATGGGCTGATTTAGTATTTAATAGCTAACTTGTAAGTGTTCCAGGTTCTTGTAAAGTTCTGCAGAGATGATCCCTTCTTCCTTTCATGATTAAATCAACACATGTAAACCTGAGTTGTGGCAAAATCCTGAAGTTACTGGTAATGGCTTGAACACAGCAGTCACTCCTCTTGCCCCATTCCTTATTACAAAGAGGGGAAAATCTCGTATAGTTTTCATATTACAGAATTATTTCTCTTCAGAATGTTGCCAGAGATAATGAATAAGCTATAGGTTAATAAAGACTGAACTATCATCCATTTTTTTTAACACAAGGTGTCACGCTAGAGACAATAATTATTGACAAACATGGTATCCATAGTTTTCGCATGGCCTTTTCTTTGTATTACTTCCCCTCCATTTTTAAAGAAATTATACAATTGAAATATTAAAATAAAAAGAAACAGAAATTCATCTTTAAGCCAGGCACTAATTTGTACTTTAATGCTTTGTTACATCATTTTACTTTTTTAATGTTTTTTAATAATTTTAATGAACATTTACAGAGATTTTGGATTTCCATTCATTCATTGCTGCACTTCTCTCCCCGCCCAGCCCTCCCCCCCAACCCCAGTTCACTCCTCCCTTTGAAAAGTAAAATAAACACTCTCTCCCTGGTACACAATCCCCCTGCACCCCTCCCACCACCCCAAGTGCATTCCACTATGCAACCTTAATTGTGGACTCTTGTGATAACCATGATACCCTATCATATATCGCTTTTAAATTATTCTCTCCCTCATCTGTTTCAGTGCAGTATACATCATTTTATCCAGTTTTCCTCAGTCTTACCACAACCCTGATATCAGTCCCATTTTACAGCTGTGGCATCATGCAGTATTTGTCCTTTTGTGACTGAGATACTTCACTCAGCATAATGTCCTTCAGGCTCACCCATTTTGAATAATATTGCATGAACATCATTTTACTTTAAGAGAGCTTGGATCTCTTCCAGTCTTCAAATACCCTACTCATTAAATAAACATTTTCTTGAGACTTTATTGTTGTGGTTGTTGTTGTTATGTGCCATCAAGTAGCCTGTGACTCATAGCGACTGTATGTACAATAGCTCTGAGGCTTGCCCTATCCTAAGCCAGTCTCACTGACTCTGACACACCTGCCATATTTGATAGTCTACTCTAAGTGTGCTCTATTTTCGATAAGATTTCCGATATCCTGTTATTTTGGAAATGGATGGACGGTGACACCTTTATTAGAAAGGAAAAAATGTAATCTTTATTAGAACATAATATTTCAGTGGTATACTTATGAAAAATATGTATCAGCCTGATTTGTTAATTTTTATCAGTGAGTGTGGGAATTTTGGTAGGACACTACTTGTGTTTTAGTTTCTGTTGTTGCTTCCCCACTGCCCCAAATGACACAAAATACATTTAATATGTTGAGTGAAATATTAAAACGAACTTTGCAACTGAAATGATGGCAAAAGATACTAGATTTTGTAAATAAATATAATTTAAAAATCTAGTTCTACATTTGAAAAAAAAAAATCCAATGAAGGAAAAGTTTCTTTGCAGAAGTTTTAGAATTGACGGAGCCATGAGTTTGAGGTGGTGCTAAAGTTAGAGCATATCACCTTCCCACTGGTCCTGAGCCTTATAATTAATTCTGAGCACTATAGTTTAGAGGAGTATTTAATTACCCTGGTGGCATAGTGCCTAACATATTGGACTGCTAAGTAAAGGTGGGCTAGTGTGGCAAGAAGCTGCCCTGCAATCCTGAAGGCACACGGTTCGAATCCATCAACTGCTCCGCCAGAGAAGGAAGAGCTATCTCCTCCTGTGGGATTAACTGCTGTTGAAAACCTACGAGAAGGTCAGCAATGGGTCAGTTCTGACTTGATGATACTCAGCAACAACAATAAGGGAAGAATCAGCCGTTCAAATTTTCCAGCCTCAGAAACCCAGTGGAGGGTTGCTGTGAATTAGAAACAACTTGATGGCAGTGGTTTTATTTAAATGCAAGCTACTGGCACCTGTTGTCATGCAGTCAGTTCCCACACGTGGAGACCTGATGCATTTCAGGGCGCTTAGCGGAGTTTTCAGAGGCCGTCATCGCTAGGGAGGAAGTCGCCAGGGCTTGCCTGTGAGGTTCCTCTGGATGGTTTTGAGAGACCAGCCTTTTTGCTTAGCAGTATGCCTTCACTTTCCAGAGTCCCAGATAATGAAGGATATGGAAAAAATGTCAGGATGCGAATTTAGAAATCAGACTATGGAAATAAGAATTTTTTTTGTCTAGAAGAGAAAAAAACTTATAAAATAACCCCAAAGGTCTAAACCTGGATAAGAGAGAGGAAAGTTACAGAGGAAGAAAGATTTGACTCCATAGAAGGAAAACATTTAGAATATTATACCTGTTCTAAAATTGTCCTGAGTGTTCCAAGATCTGCCTGAGAGCCTTCAACCAGAGGCTGGAGCCCTAGAACGATGGCTCAGGAGGAACTCATGTTCTAGTGCAATGTGGAAGGAGGGTGGAATAAAAATTGCTTTCCAACTCTTTAAAAATTAAGTGATTTTGGGTTGCTACGATTGTGATAGAAATCACAAACTCTAATGTAGAATCTTCACAGAAACCTTTGGGTGTGGAATACCCAGTGGAGGAGGAAAGCAAAATTACCTCACCTTGGTATCCTTGTTTACATAGAGACAGTCATGGAGATTTAGAAATCTTGGCTTCTTGGCCTTAGATAAACTAATAAAACATTATTGCAAGTAATTTGTCTTACAGATAGCTGCAAGTAGTGAGTAGAATGAAAAATGATGCATATGTCTAAAGGCCTTGCATATTAGAATTAATTGACAGAGGTTGTGGTAGTTATTAAAAAGCCCTTTCTGCAAAAAAAAAAAAAGCCCTTTCCACGAGTTCAGTAAATTTTAGGCATTAATAATCTCAGTTATTAATTGTACCAAGAGGGGCTTTCCAGGGGTAAAAGAGAGTGGCTTTAAGTATAAGGATTATCATCAGCATGATTGTAGTACTTCGGATAGACGGATCCATTTCTACAGAACACTTCCCAGAAAAACCTTTCATTACCTTGTTGTTGTTGATTGTCTTTGAGTCAAGCATGACTCATAGTGACCCTATGAATAAAAGAACTGAAGCCCTTCTACAACTATTGACATTTATCAAACTTCATAGAGTCTCCAGAGGCATGTTATTTCCGAAGTGGATGCCACTCGTGCTTCCAAACCTGTCATAGTATGTTATTGTTTTTATGTGCCATTGAGTTGCCTGTGATGAATAGCGACCCTATGTACACCAGCTCTGAACCCTTCCCTGGCCTGAGCAAGTCTCACCAACTCTGTCACACCAACCTCCATTGCTCCAGTTACTGTATCAATCCATCTCATCTGGGGTCTCCCTCTCCTGCGCTGCCCGTCCACCCTTCCAAGCATGATGTCATTCTCCAATGACCGATTTCTCATGGCTACATGCCCAAAGTAAGTGAGGCAGAGTTTCAAAATCCTAGCCTCCAAGGAGAGACTTGGTTTTACCCTCTGCAAGACAGACCTATTTGTTTTCTTGGCAGTCCATGGTATGTTCAAGTCTCTTATCCAGAACCACAACTCAAAGGCATCAATTCTTCTTCTGTCATCCTTAGTCATTGCCTAACTCTCTGAAGCTTAACAAGTAATTGAGAATACCATGGCCTGGATTAGGCTCACCTTTGTATTTAAACTAACATCAGTGCTCTTCAGCACTTTAGATTGGTCCATGACAGCAGATTTTCCCAATATAATTCATCTTTTGATTTTCTGACTCCTGATGTTAATAGTGTTGATTGAGAAGCTGAGCAAGCTGTAATTGTTAACAACCTCAATCTCTTCTCTATGTAATATGGTGCTGCCAATTGGCCCAGTGGTGAGAAATCTTTACATATTTTTGAATGGTTCTTGCTTAGATTACATATCAGTGTAATTTTTGCACATCAAAATTTAGTTTCCATGAACTGTTTACTTCACTAGTGTCCCCTCCCACCTTTGCTGTCACTGAAAGTCTATTAAACTCACTTCAAAGCCCCAGACTTGATGTTGCTGGGACCTAGCTGGTTTTCTCCCTAACCGGGGAAATCCCCTTGAGTTTTAATGGCCAACGGGTATTTGTATCCTACTTTGTTCTTGAAATATGTGTGAGCCACTATGAGGCGTTGCTTGCCCTTTTTATCTTATTTAAGTTCTATTGTTAATAACAGCAGCAGCAACAAACTCAACCCAAACTAAAACAGATGTCCTATCTGGCTAACATTTAAAAACAAAAGGCAGCATTCATTCTTTCACTATTTTATCTGTTGTTATGCCTTATTGACACTGATATTACAAATGAAAGAACTATTTTTTTATTGTGTTTAATTCATGTACATTGATGTTTTGGGGTTTATTTTTTTCCCCCTGTTCCCTCCCTCCACCTACCAAACTTTGTGACTTCATAATTATCCCCCTCCCCACCCTCAGTCCTTCTGCTCCCTCCTCTCCCCTCTTTGTATAGCCATATACATCTTACTGGTTATCCTTCTGTTTTCACAATAATGGTCATATACAATATTTGTTCTTATGTGCCTGAGTTAATTTACTCAGCCTAAATCCCTCTAGCTTCTCCAATATTATATAGTGTTTTTCAAAATCATTATATCCAAGTGCTGAATAGTATTCCATTTTTCAATCCATTCATTTGGTGATGGACATTTGGGCCATTGCCATGTTTTTGCTATTGTGAATAATGCTTCTGTGAACATTGGTGTTCCTTGGGGTATATTCTTAGTAGTAGTATAGCTGGGTCATATGGAATATCTATGTTTAGCTTTTTTGAGGAAACACCAAACTGCCTTCCAGAGTGGCTGTACTATTTTACAATCCCACCAACAGTGTGTGAGAGTTCCAGTCTCTCCACATCCTTGCCAACATTTATTGCTTGCTGTCTTATTAAACTTTGTTACTATTAGTGGGGTGAGAGAGAGTATCTCATGGTAATTTTGATTGGCATCTCTCTTATTGCCAGTGATTTTGAGCATTTCTTCATGTGAAAGAACTATTTTTATAGGAATTTGACCAGTGTTTCTTGTTTGCAGGTATCATAGTTGTGTGTGTGTATTGTGTGTTGCCAAATTTGAACCAACCCTGACCCTCCAGCGGGTTTTAAGAGGCTGTAAATTGCATAGTAGAAGACGGAGCATATATCTCCCACAGAATAGCTAGTGTTGGATTTGAACCATGTTTTGAGTTGGCAGCACAGCCAGCATCTTACCACTAGGCTGTAAGAACTCCTGGTCATATCTGAATCACTGATGATTTCGCAAAGTGATTAATTTATTGCAGTATTTTACTTCTTGAGGAGGGAGGCTGGATTACATTACTGACTGTATATTCTGGATGATTTATTTATATTCATCACATCTGTCTCCTCTTTGAACGTTGTCCAATTCCATGGAAATATTAAGAGAAATGAGACCATTTTCCTTATTGTCTCTAATTTCTTTGTTCTTCCTCTTCTCTGCCTGTATTAAACTAAATTTCTTGTTTCTAATATTTATGAGGGTGGAGATAGAGGTTGCTTCCAGAGAACAAGTCTCCTCACTTAGTCCTAGATGCCGGAAAGAATAACCGTATGAGTTTTTGGATTAAAAGCCAGCAGCTTCAATATACAAGTCGATACTGGCCCACCCTTCTTATGGGAAGGTACATGCTCAAAAGAAACAAGCATGTTTTCTCATTTGGGTTCATTTCAAGAACATTTTAATAAAAAATAACAATAAAGTTAGTCACAAATTCTTTAAAATTTTCCAGTGCATATAAAGTTTATGTTTATACCATTCTTATACCATTCTTATAATTGAACAACTGTTGAGTACCATAGAGTTGGAACCGACCCATAGCTGACCTTTCAGAAACAGTTAATCACAGGAGGAGATTGCCCATCCTTCTCCCGCAGAGCAGCTGGTGGCTCCATTTGCTGCCTTTGGATTTGCAGCTTCTTGCCACTAGGCCATTAAAAAGATTGGGGTGGGGAGTGGTATTGAATGGATGTGAGGCTTTAAAATACTTTTGTGGTTGGCATGTACCTTCGAGTCAGAATCGACCCATAATTGACCCTCCAGTGGGTTTTCAGAAGCAGTAAATCACATGGGAGGAGACTGCTTATATGTCTCTCATGAAGTAGCTGGTGGATTTGAACTGCAAGCCGTCAGGTTGGCAGCACATCTCCTTATGACTAGGCCACGAGAGTTCCCTTAATAAAATACTTCTAGGGGCAGTAATAATATATGAGCAGTTCCTCACTCACTCATTGCCATTCAATCCATTCTGACTCTGTTATTTCCGAGGCTGTAAGTCTTAACCGAGGAGACTGTCCGTCTTTTTGCTCAGAGTCACTGGTGGATTTGAATCCAAGGAGATTCAGAGCCTTTTGATTAGCAGTACAGTAGGCGATCAGAGCTCCTTAGAAGGCCCTGAATAGTGTAAATGCTAATGTGTTTGACAACTAGCCTTAAGGTTCCTGTTTTAAACCCACCCAGTCCCCTCAGAACAGGCCTGGATAAACTGCTTCTGAAAGGTCTTCAGGTTGAAAGATCTGCAACCTATAGCAACTAACAACAACAGCAACAATATATGAATCTCTTGTCTTTAATATTGTATTCAACATTCTAAATAAATTTAATGATTCAAAATGGTCCAGTAGTTCCAATTTAGTGATTGAATGTGCTTTTCACAACAAGGCCTATAGTGCCTTGGAATGTATGATCTGGCTTTTGCTTTTTTTGTAAACCATCATTTCATACAAATGGAGGATTTTAACCATCAAGGTAACTCAGAGTGAGGATTTTCACCCTGAGATGGTTTTTAGAACAGCCACGTAGTTTTACTTTGACTGTGAGAGTAATGCTAGCCATCAATGCAAAGAGCTGCACGAGTAGGTCTGGGAAGACCTGGAGAGAGCAGAGATCACCCTTACGTGGATGCCATGTTCCAAGGTCCCAGAAGCCATGCAGACCAGACCTCCATTTCTGGCTTTCCTGTAAATCTGGACTCAACCAGTCAATTCTCATTTCTTGACTTTTCACTGAAGGAGTGAGAAACATCCAAGAGTTTATTTAATGATAGACATAGATTTGACTTAAGACTTCCTAACCTATGGGTTGTTTTTCTTTAAGTGGTGGTTTTATGTTTAACAATTCAATGCATTCTTTTATTAGCTATTTAAGCAGAAGTTACCATATGCCCAGAATTAATTTTTATGTTACAGTAGAGGAGAGTACCAAAACCCAACCCCAAATACAGCATTATTTAGTTGCTTTCATTAATTATGTTGTTTTTTTTTCATACAACTCTTAGTTGGGTCTATATTTGAAGGAATAATTTAGATGGATTTTATTCAGGTTCATTCTTATAATTTTAAATTCAGCTTTTATACCAAATCTTGTATTATTTTCTTGATGACCTATTACAGAGTTAATTCTCTAATTTGTGATCTGATCATATTGAATTCCTTGGACAGGAAACTCCATGCTTGCAAAGGGTCCCTGCCAGTCTGACTTAGTTTTGTGCCTGAATCACCCCTCACCCTGCTTTAAGGGACTTTTTCAACCCTAAAAAGACAAGATTTTATGGCTTCAAGCGCAGTGTGGTGGTGTAGGAAGGGGGTTGTGACCACCTACAGGACCAAAGACCTAAATCAGTAATGGAGCTGGAGAAGGAAACACCAGCTCAGCTGAGGGATAATTTTTGCTAATAAGATGCCTCTGTTTTGCTAAGGAAATGAGTATCTGAGCACTTCCTCCCTCTGAAACTTGCAAGGTTTTAAGAAATCTGACTCCATACTATGCATACAATCATACTTCCCCAGTTTTTCTTTATTTAGCTTATATCCAAAATGGTGAGCAAATGTAATGATTCCAGAGGTGGTCTTGGTAAAGATGATTAATCAAGTCCTTTAATCTTAAACACATATTGATTTATTATTTTATGTTTTAGCTTTACTTCCTATCAAAAATGTAAGCTCACTAAAATCAGAGGAATATCTTATGTTTCTTTTTAGTTCACAAAATACCCAGTTCAGTGATGGACATAACAAGACCAAGTGTTAATTCAGTATACTGTTAGGTGTTGACAAGTACAACTCATAGTGACAAAATGAACAACAGATCTGAACCCTGTCTTATCCTATGCCATCCTCACAATTTCTGACATACTTGGTTCCATTGCTACAGTTGCTGTGTCAGTCCATCTGGTTGAAGGTCTTCTTCTCTTTTGGCAACCTTCCACCTTTCCATGCACGATTCAAGATAGGTTGATTATTCAAATTATCTTGTCTGTCTTTGTGGCTATGGTATTAAGGATGCTAAAATATAATCTTATCTACTTCATCATTGACTCTTTGAGCAATATTGTTTAAAATGCGCCAATCTAAAATGTTCAGAATCTTTCTTTTATGAAGAAGGCGCTCTACACACCGTAAATGAAAACTTATTAGATGCTGTTGAGTTGCTCCTGACTCACAGTGGCTCTGTGGACAAAAGATCAAAACCTTGTCTGATCCCCTTAAAGCTGCTAGATCGTAACTGACAACTCCGTTTCTAAGTAAACTATTTAATTAAGTTTTAAGAAACGCAGGAATAACAATCATAATTAACTTGCAAAAGTAAGTTTATTGAAGCACAGAAACAATTGGAACAAAGTAGTCATTTGAAGAGAACATGCAGGAAAATTGGCTAGTCATCTATTTCTGGACTGAACCTTTGCCCTGAAGCTGTGTAGCAAGATGCCTGGATTGATGCAATTTCTTTCTTTGTGTCTTTCGAATTCTTCTGTGAAAGACACCCTTGTTGATCTAGAAACTGCTTATTTAACTTTCACTTCAGAAACATTGCTGACTTGAGATGAGACAACCTTGCCATCCACTACCTCCTCCACAATGGTCTTAGTCACTCTTGTCTTGCTTGGATCTGAAATTCACATAGTAACACTGTCAGTGGGGAAATGATCATAAAACAGATCCAGAGAAGTTCAAGTGCATTCACCTATGGTTTCTCTGGGTAAGATTATATAAACATTATATAGTGGATACTTGGTAATATGACAAGTCAAGCCTGCATTCACTCTGCTTTTTAAATTATTATAACCTTTAAAAAAATACACACCTCTTCCTTGACCAGAGGAGCTTCCAGATCCTGAACCCCTCGATCCCATGTTTCTGGATCCTGTACTTTTGTACCCTGAGTTTCTGTAATCAGAAAAAAAAAATTATATTCTTTAGTGCTTGCAAAAATAACAGAAGACCACCATGCCTGAACTTCTTTATGATGAAGCTTCAGATTTCTTTTGACTGGACGTTGCCATCGTTATGTTAGAAACATGAATCCCACCTCTGAGCCCCTTTTTTTGTTTTCATCAATTAGATCCACCCAGGTATGCGGTTCAATTGTTCATGGTTTCGCTCACCCGCCCTCTCCGTCCAGCAGGCGGCGGTAGGTCTCGATCTCCATCTCCAGACGGGTCTTGATGTCCAGCAGCTGCTCGTACTCTGCGTTCTGGCACTCCGTCTCGCCCCGGATCTGGCAGATCTGCTCCTCCAGGCCGCTTATCTTCATTTGTATTTCTGACAGCTGGGCCATGTAGCCTGCTTCTGTGTCAGCCAGAGTTCCTTCCAAAGAACTTTTCTAAGAAAAGGGAGAAACAATCATTATGAGAAGATTGTAAAAATAAATTAGTTCTACTGCAATCAGAGAAGTCTTTTCAGACTCCTTGAAAGTGTTACAACACATATTGTCCTATCACTTTGCTGATATGCTCTTTCTGTCACTTCTTTTTTTTTTTTTTTAACCTAAGCCAAATCACTTATGGAAAGATAGCTTGTATCTTTTTAAAAAAATTTATTTTATTAATTTTAATCAACTTTTACAGAGATTTTGCATTTCCTTTCATTCATTGTTGCATTTTTCTCCCTGCCCACGCCTCCACCCCCAGTTGGAAAGATAGCTTTTATCTTTAACTGGATGTCTTAATGTTTTATGCTTCCTACAAGCAGGAGATAGCTTCCCTCCATACTACTTCTAGTTTGTGCATATTGACAGATAAGAGAAAGGAAAAAAAAAAAAGAAACAAACCCCAAATGAAAACCCAACCAAACCTACTACAAAAAAGGAACTGTATTTGTGTAGTTTCTTGTTGGATTTCTGTTGGTCCATACCATGGCCATTTGGGACTGAAGCTCAATCTCCAGGGCTTGCAAAGTGCGTCTCAGCTCGGTTATCTCACTCTTGGCTGAGCTGGTGGCCCCTGCATCAGTAGAGATCTGGGCTTGCAGTGAGGCACTCTATAAGAGGAAAAGTAATATGCACACGTGGCCTTGAGGAGACAGGCGAGGTGGCTTGTGTATGGCTGCAGGTTTGGACACTTAGGGGTGTCATCTACCTGCTTGTTGAACTGCTCCTCGGCCTCCCGGCGGTTCTGTTCTGCCAGCTCCTCATACTGCGCCCGCATGTCATTCAATAGTTTGGTCAAGTCAGTTCCTGGGGCAGCGTTCATTTCTACAGTCACGTCACCTCCAGAGCTGCCTTGCATATTCTTCATCTCCTAATATAAAATAAAGCACACCATAATGACCAAAACCAGAAAAGCTTTGGATTCTTAAAACATACACCCCATTCCACACTACCCTCAGGTCTGTTTTGACTCACAGCTACCTTCTAGGACAGAGTGGGCCTTCACCATGGGATTACTTCTGTCTGAGGCCTCAGTTCTTAATGCGACCAGATTGTCTCATTTTTCTCCCATAGAGGGGCTGGTGGGTTAGAACTTACAGACCTTTGGGTTAACAGCCCAACATTTAACCCACTATATACCACCAGGGTTCCTTTAAAAATAACCAAAAATTAAAGCTAGAACATTGAAGTTAAAAAAAAAAGGAACCTAAGATACAATGCTCATTTTTACTTTTAGTCCACTGAACACAGGATATTGAAAATCTATTCAGATAGAATAAGGTTGTGTGGATTTTTAAAAAAAAAAAATAACAATGTATAAGAACTTTGCAAGTAAACCAGTATAAAATAAAATAAAAAACCCCTTTATATAAAAATGTGGGAGAATATGTAGACCAGAGCTGAATGGTGATGTGAAACATGCCCTTACCTCCTCGTGGTTCTTCTTCAGGTAAGCCAGCTCTTCGGTGAGGCTCTCGATTTGCATCTCCAAGTCAGAGCGTGTCATGGTCAGGTCATCCAGGACCTTCCTCAGACCATTGATGTCAGCTTCCACACTCTGCCTGAGATACAGCTCATTCTCGTACCTGGGAGGGTTTGGAAGTTTGACATTATGGTGAGTTGTACTGGCTACTGTTAAAACACTCTCCTCCATTAATGGGAGTTATTTTGATATTGAAAGGAAACCATTTTGACAAATGAAGGCTGTACATTTTTCTTGAAGATTTTTTTCATTTAAAAAAAATAAGCTCAATGTTCATTCTAATCTTGTCCAACACATTTTAAAACAAAATTCTTCTTAATTTTCTGCTATGTTGTCTTTAAACTTGATGTTGGAATGATGGTTTCTAATGCATACTTTGGGATGTTTGTGAATTTAGATCATGATTCTTTTAATGTTTCCTCAGTTTAGAGTAAATGAAAAATAGAAATAAAATCAAATGGTTTTTATTTCCTTCAATTTTGGTTACTTGTTTTCATGTCTCCACTTTTCTTACTTCAGTCTGAAGTCATCAGCAGCCAATCTGGCATTGTCAATTTGCAAAACGATGCCAGCATTTTCAATCGTGGCAGTAACAATCTGGAAAAGACAAAAGTGAAATCATCAGGGATTTTTCTTTTAACCTGTGTCTGTGTGCCTATTCTAAAGGGTAGATACTCCTGTCCTATTTGCCTTTCCCTTCCAGTTTATTAACTTATTTTTTTTTAGTGAAAGTTTATAAATCATACTGATTTTTCATTCAGTCATTGATAGATATTTCTTCACCCAACTTATCTATTAAGTTTCAAATCCTGCTTTCTCCCTTAAACCATCCATTGCCATTTGCTTTTAAGGTTGAATTGCTGTGCAAAGTGGTTTCACATTGACACTTGCAATGATAATTTTGGTGTATGTAAAACTGTATCTTTCTATGAAAAGACAACAGTTTTCTGATTCACTGGAGAAACCAGAGGACGTTACTTCACAGAATCCAGCACTGTGAATATATGTCTGCTGTTTGGGAATATCATTAATTCCATGAGCTGTAAAAAAAAAAGTTTAATAATGGAATTTCAGTTGAAAATCTTTAAAGTGTATTTTCCATGTTTTAGATGATGCTACATCTTTATACAGTGTTTTCACTAGGTTTTCTAGGAAGAGAAAATAATGCTAGAGTATTTAAATGTGACAAGATACAGCAATATGTTAACCTACCAGAATTAATCATAAAATAAGTAGATTAAATGAATGTTGATTCACTGCCATTGCTATAATGTATACATGTTAATTGGCTACATGTCATTGACTATATTCTATCCTTCTGTAGAAATACTTACATGAGAAACAAACAGAAAATTAGCATCATTGGAAAGCATGTACAAAATTGTTAAAATATATCTATAGAAAGCAAATATATTTTTAAATAATTCCTTGACTGAAATTTTTTATTATGGCATATGATGTGAATAAAAGTTTTAAAAAGAATAGAAACTTAGCAATGTAGTTTCTTACCTGATTCCTCAGATCATCAATGATTGGGTAGTATCTGCTGTAGTCCCTCCCAGATCCATCATCTTTAGACCCAGGGCCAAATTTGTCATACCACTCTTTGATTTTGCTCTCCAGGTCAGCGTTGGCTTCCTCCAGGGCTCTGACCTTGTCTAAGTAGTTGGCCAGGCGGTCATTGAGGTTCTGCATGGTCTGCTTTTCACTTCCAGAGAAAAGCCCCCCATCTCCAAAACCACCTCCCATCCCACCACCACCCATGCCTCCACCATAGGTGTAGAAGCCTCCACTAGCACCGCTGCCAAACCCAGAACCACCACCGAATCCAGAACCACCCCCAAATCCAGAACCCCCACTATAGCCAGCCCCTGAGACTCCTCCAAAACCTCCTCCTACAGAACAGCTACCAAAGCCCCCTCCAAAGCTTCCTCCGAAGCCACCACCAGACCCCCCACTCAGGCCACAGCTGCTGGATCCCCCTTGGAAGCCCCGGGAGGAGGTCCCCCCCAGACCACATCGGCTTCCGCTGCTGAAGCTACTCCCACCACCAGATCCCTTGATGGAACTGCCCCCAGTTCTGGAGGAGGAGATGCGAGTTGAACAAGACATAGTGTTCTCCAATGTTTAGCTTGTCTGGATGAACAGGACAGGTGATAGGGATGAGTGTGTTCACAGGCTGCTTTTTTGGCTCTTATATACACACTTTTAGGGTGTTCCTCTTCTGTGTCACTTCTTAATCCCTGCTGCAGTTTTGCTAATCCATAATTGGATAATTTCTTTTTGGTGAACCTACTTTACTGGCTCTTTTTTTCTGAAGCTGGGTCACAGCCCAGGAGCCTTTACTGTATCAAGGGGAAAAAAGGAAAAGGTGGAGCAAAGCAAAAATAATTTTATTTTCCTCTTGAATTAGTTTTAATCTTTCAGAGGTTTTTGATGACTTGGCAATTTGTTTCTGAAAGGGTAATTCTATTAAATTTGCTTCATGATTTCCTAATGGCCAGGAACACCCCCAGATTAACAAGTGTGATTAAATGAAATACTTTGTTATGATAAAAATGAAGTTTCCCATCAAACATGGAGCTTTTTGTTCAGATGACTCTCCAGCATTTGAAATTAATTTTAGAATCAGCATTTGTTTCAGATGTAATTAGATGCCTTTCTTTTCTTTGACTATATCAAACAGCTTCTTTTTAAGGTTACTGAAGTCTGTGATTTTAGGTTACTGCTTTCCTGTGTCTTGAGAGCAAAAATTGTATATTTTACTCTTCATAAAGCAGTTTAAATAAATAGAAGTTTTTTGTTGTAAGTATTATTAGATCTTGGCAACATATTTATTCCAGCAGGTAGTGTCTAGGTAAGATTGAAAAAGTTTTGAAACAGATTGTTTTAGCATTAGATTTAAGTGACGTTGTAATTAGTATTGTGCCACAAATATGCTTTTCTTTCTGACTGAATTCTTGTTTTATGTACTGGATTAAGCTCTGCATTATCAGTCATAGTAAGCATCGATAAACAAGTGGATACAAAAGCAGACAGGCTAAAAAAAAAAACAAAGATGAGCAGGTGAAAGGGAGCATATCATGACTACACTTTGGCAGATAGTATTTCTGCATTCACCTCGGTAAGTGTTGTCAATTTATCTGCCTACACAGTAGAAGCCGCAAAGAGCAAAGTTATATACCTTCCTTAACTATAGCCAAACACCCTGAGGGAATGACTTGCTAGTTCTTAGGGCATCAGGACCATAATGTCGGTGGACATTAAGGTCAACTGATACAATATAGTCCATACAGAAAAGAAAATTCTTGCCACTGGACTGATAGGCAACAACATGATAGATGGAAAAATGATTGAAACTGTCAATGATTTCATCTTGGTACCACCAGTCAGAAGATCAGGAGGCTTGTTTCAGTATAAAATCTGCAGTCAGGAATCTCCCCAAACTCTTGAGGAGCAGAGATGTCAGTTTGAGGATCAAGGTGTGCCTGATTCAGGCTGTGGTCTTTTCATTCACATGCTGTGCATCTGAGAGCTGGACAGTGGATAAGAATTCCAGAAAAAAACCCTGATGCCTTTGAACTGTGGTACTGAATATCCCATGGACTGCCAAAAGAACAAACAAATATGTCTTGGAGAAAATACAGTCAAAGTGCTTCTTGGAGGCAAAGATGATAAAGCTTCATCTTGTATACTTTAGGCCTGTTGCTAGGAGAGGCTATTCCTTGGAGAGGGACTTCACACTTGGAAAGGTGGAGGGATGGTGAAGGAGAGGAAGACCCTCAACCAGGTGGACTGACACAGTGACTATAGCAATGGGCTTGAAGATAGTGCAGAACAGGATAGGGTTAAAATGCTTGCTGCAGAAAGCCCACGACTGTAGTTTTCAATATAAATGGAAACTTTACATCAAGAAGACAAAGATTCTCACCACTGGGCCAATTGACAGCACTGTGATAGATGGAGAAGAGACTGAGGTTTTTAACAGTTACAGCTTGCTTGGATCTACAATCAACACTCTTAACACCAGCTCTCAGGAAACCAAAAGATAAATTGCATTGGGAAAACTGCTGTCGGGCACCTCTCCAGAGTGCTGAGAAGCAATGATGTCAGTCTAGAGATTAAGGTGCACCTGATCCAGGCCATGGTCTTTGCAGTTACTTGCTATGCATCAGAGAGCTGGACAATGACTAAGGATGACAGAAGAATCGATTCCTTCTAGTTGTGGTGCTGGAGAAGAATCTGAACGTACCATAGACTGCCAAGAAAACAAATAAGTTTGTCTTGGAGAGGGTGGAACCAAGTTTCTCCTTGGAGTCTAAGATTTTGAAGCTCCATCTCACATACTTTGGGCTTGTGGCAAGGAAAGACCGGTCCGTGGAGAAGGACATCATGCTCAGAATGGTGGAGGGACAGCATAGGAGAGGAAGACCCTGGATGAGATTTATACAGTAACTGGGGCAATGGGAGTTGCTGTGTCAGAATTAGTGAGACTGGTTCAGAACAGGGCAGGGTTCAGAGCTACTGTACATAGGGTATTATGGGTCTCAGGTGACCCAATGACACACAACAACAACAACAATAAAAACAGGGTCATTATGAGTCAGACTCGATTCAACATCACCTAACAACAAGTCCATTTTGTTTGATGAGCAGAAATTTGTGTCTTAAAAACTAACAAGTGACTATCTAGGGTGCAGCTAGTGGTCTCTTCCTACCCAGAGCAAAGGAGCATGAAGGAAATAGAAGATTTGAACTATTCGTTCAAAGTACTAAGAGATCACATGAACCTCGGAGTGGTTCATGACTCCGAGACCAGAAGAACGACATTTCCCTGCTGACCACTCTGAACTGGACCACTTTAAAGGGTCTTAGATCAAGTTAGGGTCTTGGGGAAGATGTGGAGCAACACTCAAACCCTTAAGAATGACCAGCCTTGCTGGTTTAACAGCAACTGACACAATGGCCTTTGTTACCTTTCGAGCCTGGAACTAACCTCTCCACCATGGTTCAACTTTATCCAAACAGTAGACCAACCTTTAAGGAGAACTTAGAACAACCAACAGTACCAGATTTAAAAAGACAGCATTTCTCCTGAGATAGAGCTTAGAAGGTAGAAAAGGATACGATAGAAGGATGAATGGAAACCAGAAGCACAGGGAAGAGGCAAGAAGCGTGCTGTTACAATATGGGCATCATAGCTGATGTCCTAAAACTTTTTCAAGACAGATTAGTCTGTTCTTCTGGCAGTCTATGCATTCAACATCCTTTGCCAACATCATAATTTAAATTATTATGCAAGTAGTATGTTACTGTTCTTCATATTTAGGGTGCCATTCCCCCAAGGGCTAGAAGAGATTTTAGAAACTTTAAATTGAGAGTAATTATTAGAATATATTTCTGAGGTAAGAAAAAGGCACCAAACATTATAATATGCTGACTGTCCTACCTTGCCCCTCCCCACAACTAAGAAACTAGTGGAATCCAAATACTAATGATTGAGTGGTATGCAAATACTGGGGATGGGAGGAACATCCACTGCTGTTTTTTCACGCATCCCTTTAAACTGCCAACCTTTCCACTTTCTTAAAGGCTGGCATCTGACTAAAAAGTTTAAAGGAAAAAACGATGAGTTTTGTGAAAGACATCTGATGAAACTTAGAAAATGAAGAGACTAGACAGAACGAATGAAATGAGACAAGATTTAGCAGTATCTTTTGCTTCTAAAACGGACCCTGGGAGGGCTGTTAACCTAAAAGGTCGGCGAATCTACCAGCTGCTTCACAGGAGAAAGACAAGGCAGTCAGCTAGTGTAAAGATGTACAGGCTCTGAAGCCCTAACAAGGCTCCAGCGGTCACAGCCAGTAGGTTTTTGGGGTTTTTCTTCTAAATCTTGCCTGGGTTTTGTGACGTTTTCCTTTAGTTATGGGCTGTGCTGTAGCTTTTTCTTTGATTGGTTTACTTTCTTATGTGTTGAGATACCTAAACATTTGGGTCTCAACTGAGGAAGCTGATGCAGGCAGATACTCTATTTTATTTCTTAATTTTTAGTTTTCTTCATGAACATTTTAAATTCTGATCCTCATCTCTTCATCTTTTTAAAATTCAGGCTCCAAATTAAGCTGACCTGGGATGCTTGTCCAACACATTGTACTTTAGAGATGACCACTCAGAAGGACTTTTTTTAATATTAATCTTAATGAAAATGTACAGAGACTTTGGATTTCCATTCATTGTTGCACTTTTCTCCCTGCCCACGCTTCCCCCCAGTACACTCTTCTCTTTGAAAAGTAAAGGAAAAATTCTTTCATTGTTTTACAATCCCTTCCGAAGGTCCAATCTACCGTGCAGCCTTCGTTCTGGACTCCTGTCATGACAATAGTATCTAATCATATATCCCTTTTAAACGGTTTTCTCCCTTGTCTGTTTCAATGCAGTATACATTATTTATCCCATCTTTCTCAGTCTCCCCCCAACCCTGATGTCAGTCCCGTTCTACAACAGTGGCACTATGCAGTATTTGTCCTTTTGTGACTGAGATATTTCACTCAGCATAATGTCCTCTAGGGTCACCCATTTTGAATAATATTGCGTAAGTTTCTGTTTGGTGGCATTTCTGATTTCTTTAGGGTATATTCCCAGTAGTGGAAGCTGGTTTACAAAATATTCTCTAAAAAGGCTATTTGTATTTCCAAATTTTTGAGAAAGTGCCATACTGTCTTCCATAGTGTTTGCACTATTTTACACTCCCACCAACAGGAATAAGGGCTCCAGTTTCCCCACAACCTTGCCAGCATTTGTTGTTTGCTGTTCTGTTGAATTTTGCTATTGTTACTGGGGTGAGATGATATCTCATACTTGTTTTGATTTGCATCTCTCTTAGAGCTAGGGATTTTGAACATTTCTTCATGTGCATGTTTGCCATCCGAATGTCTTCTTTGGTGAAGTGTCTGTTCATATTTTGTGCCCATTTTGTAATTGGGTTGTTTACCTTATCCTGTTGTGGTGCTAGAGTATTCCATACATTCTAGATATAAGTAAGTCCCTTATCAGTCATGTCATTACCAAATATATTTTTCCCAGTCTGTGGCTTCCTTTTTTACCCTGTTGGAGAAGTTTTTTTGATGTGTATAGGGATTTGATTCTTAGAAGATCCTATTCATCTATTTTACTCTCACTTGCTTGTGGGTTTTTCAGGATGCTTGGAAGACTTCATGTTGTAGATTAAGGCTCTAGAGTTCTTCCAGGATTTTCTCTGATAAAGTTTATAGTCCTTGGTTTTAGTCCTAGGTTCTTGATCCACTTTTAAGTTGGTTTTTGTGTGTGGTGTGGAGGTGTGGGTCTTGCTTGAGTTTACTGCAGATAGTTTTCCAGTTTTGCCAACACCATTTGTTAAAGAGGCTGTCATTTCCCACTTAACTGATTTCATCTCCTTGTCAAATATCAGTTGACCATAGGTAGATGAGCTGATTTCTGGGTTCACAATTCTATTAAATTGATATATGTATCTGTCATTGTACTAGTACCGCACTGTCTTGACCACCATGGCTCTGTGGTATGATTTGAAATCAAGGAGTGAGATGCCTCCTACCTTGTTTTTATTTTTAAGGAGTGATTTGCTTATTTGGGGTCTCTTTCCATTCCAGATGAAATTGGATATTGCCTTTTCTATCTTGTTGAAGAGTGGAATTGGTATTTGTATTGGGATTGCATTGAATTTATAGATTCTTCTAAGTGATATAGCTCTGGTCTGTCCATTTGCTGTACAGAGCTAACTCATAGTTGCTGTGATGCTAAACATTGACATTGTGACATGTCAAATGTGATAATGGTTACCCATGGTGGACAGTGTTTGGTGGAGCTTCCCAATTAAAACAAGCGTGGAAACAGGAATGACATCTACTTTTGAAATAGCTTGCGTCCAGAAACTTTTTGAATGTAGAGAAATGATGCAAGTTATACAGGTGTTCAGATCTTTCGCTCATAGGGTCACTATGAGTTGTCTATGACTTGACGGCATATAACAACAACAACAACAACATTGGGATTGCATTTGGTAGAATTGTGATTTTCACAATATTGAGTCTTCCTATCTGAGTGGCATCCACTTCTTTAACAACATGATTCTAGAAACTCTGTGAACTTTGATACATGATGATAGTTATAGAAAGGCTTCAGGTCTTTTGTTTCATAATGATGAAAAGTTATACAAGTGTTCAGATCTTCCAATCATAGGGTCGCTATGAGTCATGTTTGACTCAGTGGCAATCAACAGCAGCAACGGCATCCAAGAGCATGGTATATTCTTCCATTTCTCCAGGTCTCTTTTTGTTTCTTGTAGTAATGTTTTGCAATTTTTTAATAAGTCTTTTGTGTGTCTAGTTAGATGTACTCTCAAATATTTAATCTTGTGATTAGCTATTGTGAGGGGTATTGTTTTTCTTAGCTCCAGTTCTATATTCTCTTTGTCACTGTAGAGAAATCCAATTGATTTTTGTATGTTGATCTTGTATCCTGCTACTTTGCTGAATCTGCTCTAGATTTTTTAAATAAAATGATATTTTTACAAAATTTATACTGGAATGTATTGTCTTTGTTTCATATGCTTTAGGCATATCATTAGGAGAGACCAGTCCATGGAGAAGGACATCATGTTTAGTAAAGCAGAGAGCATAAGAAAAAGAGAAAGTTCGTTGACAAGACAGATTAATTTTTGGGCCACAAAAATGGGTTCAAGTACAGCAGCGATGATGCAGGGCTGCACGGTGTTTTGTTCTGTTGTTAACAGGGCTGTTATGAGTTGGGATTGGTTTGATGGCACCTGACAACAGCAGCAATACACTGCCTGGAAACTTGATCCTAGCCCGCACCCTGCCTACTTCTTGGGATATGACTAACATCTTTTCAGGTCAATAAATGGGCAACATGGCACTCGTATGGTGGACTTTGTAGGTGTTTAAAATGTGTTTTGTGAATTTACTGTTGTGCAGGTACATATCCTACTTTTCATTACAACAAATATGGCATAAATGATTGTTCATTTGTACAAACCTAATCAATGGATTGGAAGATTCTACGGGTAGTGCATATGATTGCTGTGTGTGGTTACTAATCAAAAGGTTGGAGGCTCGAGTCCATTCAGAGGTAGCTTAGAGGAAAGACTTAGTGATCTATTTCTGAAAAAGCAGCCATTGAAAACCCTGTAGAGCACTTATGTGAAACATATAAGGTTGCCATGAGTTGGAATTTACTTGAAGGCAACTAGTAATAGCAATAAATTATTCAGAGACAAAGTCCTAGAAATGCAACTACTGAGTCCAAGAATATGCTTTAAAAGGGGAAAAAACTGTAATTTTGGTGTATGTTACAGAAAAGCCAAACCAAACCCACTACCATCAAATCAATTCTAACTCAGATGAGTCTACAGAACAGAGAGACACTCAATAGAGCGTGCAAGTCTGTAAACCTTTGCAGGAGCAGACTCGGAGTGGTTGGCAGATTTAAACTGCCCATCTTCAACAATGAATAAAAAAACCCCAACAACCCTGCTGATCTTAATCTTGAAGGTTTTGCCAGTTTACACTTGGCCTGACAATATATTAGAGACCTTCATCTACAATCTTGCTCACAATAGCTAGGATCACTAAAATAGTCGGACTTGTTTGAAGTAGAAAATGACATCATATTATTTTTTGTTTTAATTTCCTTTACTGCCAGAAATGTTGGTCATGGAGCAATTTTAATTGCTTTTGGACATTAATATCTTTTTTAAATTTTTTTTATTGTTATTATTATTAATGTCAACGAACATCTACAGAGATTTTGGAATTCCATTCATTTGTTGCACTTTTCTCCCCACCCACCCCATCCCCACCCCCAATTTGCTCCTCTCCTTGAAAAGCAAAAGACAAACTCCTTTATTTGTACACAATCCCCTCCCCCACTCCACACATCCCCACCCCTACCCCAAGTATATTCCACTCTGCATTAATATCTTAAGAATTATTTATGTGTCATGGCATATTTCTTATTAATATCACTGTCTCATATCTAAATTCCTATACTTGAGTTTATAGACTGGGGATGGCACTGGAAGACACCAGTACCATGCAGCATTACTGAAAATTTGGACATGAATTCTTGCTGTTAGCTCTCATTTATCATGCAAATCCCCACAAGGTAGCTACAACTTCTCATCTTCTGGCCATGCTAGAGAGGAGAGCCATATAGACAGGTGGTGTAGGGATGTTTAGAAAAGGCAAGAAGCAAGGAATGAGGAACCTGAGGATGAGGTAGGTCAACTAAACAGGCTGCTAATTTCTGCACCTGCTTTTTTCCCAGAAGTTCTTGGGGCTCCAGAATCTTCTCTTGCTTCCAGACAGGGAGACCAGTTGCCAGCAGGTGGCACCAAATCACAGTTAGAGCAAGAACATTTGCATCCTAGTAGTGCAATATCCTCAGAAGGATGGGCAATCTCTTCCTTCACGATTAGTTACCTCTGAAAACTTGCCTGAGGGTTAGCTATGAGTTGGTTCCTACTTGATGGCGCACAACCGCAGTGTGATGTCAGTCTAGAGACTAAGGTATGCCTGATTCAGGCCATGGTCTTTGCAATTACTTGCTATGTATCAGAAACCTGGACAGTGACTAAAGGTGACAAAAGAAGAATCAATGCCTTTGAATTTTGGTGCTGGGGAAGAGTATTGAATATACCCTAGACTGCCAGGAGAACAAACAGGTCTGTCTTGGAGAGGGTGAAACCAAGCTGCTCCTTAGAGTCAAGGATTTTGAAGCTCCATGCCACATACTTTGGGCATGTGGCCAGGAGGGATCAGTCCTTGTAGAAGGAAGTCATACTTGGAATGGTGGAGGGACAGTTCAAGAGAGGAAGACACCAGAAGAGATGGATTGACTCAGTAACTGAGGTAATGGGGGTTGCTCTGTTGGAGACAGTGAGATCTGCTCAGGATAGGACAGGTTTCAGAGCTGTTGTACATCAGGTTACTAGGAATCACAGGTAACTCAACAGCACATTACAAAAACAACAGCAATTCTAGAAGAACGGTCTCAAAGTCAAGAATCAAAGAGTGAGCAATTTATTTCTTAGAGCAGAAAGAGATGTACTCATCTACAGTTATCCAGTAGGAAGGATTTCATTTCACACTATTTGCCACAATACCCTGGACCATAGCATTTTCCTAAAAGGATGTATGACATTATTTTTTCATCTTTTCAGCTGTGTATAGTCCAGATGTACTTGATGTGCACAGATGTTGAAGACAGGCGTGTATGGCAAGATGATTGGGAGGAAATGTGTGAGTTAGAAATAAAGAAATTGGATTTGTTATTCAATTGGCACTTGTAAATCTAAAAATTTTTTTTTCCAATTACAGAGCAAAGAGGAAGATTCTTCACTCTTTAAAAAGCATGCAGAGGGGAGAAGGTGTGCGGGGAGGGGGGGTGTTAATCATAGGGTTACACAATTTGATATGTGTGTGGGTGAAGAAAATGGGAAAGTTACTGTGTGAAAAACTGTGTATTCAAATTTTGTAAAGAAACCAGTATAAAAAGGAAAGAAAAAAGAATCTTAGGGTGGAAGTGAAATGAGAGTTTTTATGTGTGGTGATCATAATGGATACCAATAAATAGAATGTGCATACGTAATGGAGTGTTGTTGTTATATGCCATTGAGTCGCTTGCGACTCATAGTGGCCCTATGTACAAGAAGCCCTAAACCCTGCTCTATCCTATGCCAACTTCACTGTCTCTGACACTCCCACGACCCCAATCACAGAATCGATCCATCTCATTGAGGGTCTTCCTATCCTGCACGGTCCCTCCACTCTCCCAAACATGATGTCCCTCTACAAGAACTGGTTCCTCCTTGCAACATGTCCAAAGTATGCCAGAAGCAGCTTCAGAATCCTTGAGTCCAAGGAGCATTCTGGCTTCACCCTCTCTAGGACAAACCTGTTTGTTCTCCTAGAAGTCCATGGTATATTGAACACTCTTCTCTAACACCACAGCTCAAAGGCATCAATTCTCTATCATCCCTAGTCACTGTCCAACTCTCTGATGCACAGCACGTAATTGCGAAGACTATAGCCTGGATCAGGCACACTTTCGTCTCCAGACTGACGTTCTTGCTCTTCAGTAATCTGGAGAGGTCCCTGACAGCTGACTTTCCCAATGTAATTCGTCTCTTGATTTCCTGGCTGCTGGTACCAAGAGTGTTGATTGTGGAGACAAACAAACTAAAGCTGTTAACTATCTCAATCTCTTCACCATCCATACTGATGATCCAATTGGTCCAGTGGTGAGAATTTTTGTTTTCTTGATGTTGAGCTTCAATCCGTATAGAAGGCTGCAGTCCTTGACCTTCTGCAACAAGCGCTTCAGGTCCTCCTTGGTTTCAGCAAGCAGGGTTGTGTCATCTGCGTAATGCAGGTTGTTGATATCTCTTCCACCAATCCTGATGCCACATTCGTGCTTGTACAGCCCAGAGTCCCAGATGATCTGTTCTGCATACAGATTGAAAAAGTATGGAGACAGAATACATCCCTGACAGACCCCCTTCTTGATTTTGGACCATGTAGTGTCTCTTTGCTCTGTTCTGATGACTGCATCTTGGCCCAAGTATAGGTTTCACATGAGCACAATCAAATGTTCTGGGATTCCCATTCTTCTCAGAGTCATCCATAGCTTGTTGTGATCCACACAGTCAAAAGCCTTTGCACAGTCAATGAAGCACAGATAGGCATTCCTCTGGTACTCTCTGCTGTCTGCCATAGAAACGTATTTATCACTATCATTCAAATAACAATCAAAGTAAAAAACAACAGCAAAAAAACCCCCAAACAACCCAGCACATTCACAATCAATATTCTAAAATGTATTCTGTTTTATGGATATAAATAAATTAGAAGGAACAGAAATAACAGTAAGATGGAAGCTTTTAGCAATTTATTAGAAATTTGGAATTAGTATTTACAAAGTGAACATAGTGTACATTGATGCGTGAAACTCATGAAGCAGTTGACTGTATTGAAAAGACAATGCCCATCATAAAGGTATATTGTCACTGTTAGGTGCAGTTGTGACTCGTGGTAACCCTGCATCTAACCTAGAGAAACACTCTGCGATTCTCAAAACTGTTGTTTTAAGCCCTTTGTAGCAGTCACTGTGCCAATCCATCTCATTGAAACTCCTCCTCTTTTTCATTGACCCTCTCTGCCTTACCAAACATCATGCCTTTCATGTTCAAAGTATGTAAGACAGTCTTTGAAATGTGAATATCTTTTAAAAATTTATATTATTTTTATTGATATTTTAGTGAAAGTTTACAGAAAACTTGAATTTCCATTCATTCATTGTTGCACATTTTCCTCCCTATCCCCCAGCCAGTTAGCTTTTCTCTTTAAAAAGATTCATTCATTGTTGCACAATTTCCTACCTTCCTCCCAACCCCCTGCCAGTCCACTTTGCTATGCACCTCTTGTTCTGGACTGTTGTCACGCAATACCTAATCATACATGTAAAGACATTTGACTGTGTGGATCACAATAAACTGTAGCTAACTCTGAGAAGAATGGGAATCCTAGAACACTTGATTGAGTTTATGCGAAACCTATACTTGGACCAAGAGGCAGTCATCAGAACAGAGCAAGGAAACACTGCATGACTTAAAATCGGGAAGGGTGTATGCCACGGATATGTTCTATTTCAATAGCTTTTCAACCTATATGCAGAACAGATCATCCGAGTCTGGGCTCTATAAGGTGGAATGTGGCATCAGGATTGGAGGAAGACTCATCAACAACCTGCATTATGCAGATGACACAACCTTGCTTGCTTGCTGAAACTGAAGAGGACCTGACACACTTGCTGCAGAGGGTCAAGGACTGCAACCTTCAATATCGACTGAAGCTCAACATCAAGAAAACAAAGATTCTCACCACGGGGCAAATTAGCAACATCATGATAGATGGTGAAGAGATTGAGATTGTTAACCACTTTAGTTTGTTTGGCTTCATAATCACCACTCTTGGTACCAGCAGGCAGGAAATCATCCCTAGTCATTGTTCAGTTTTCTGATGCATAGCATGTAATTGCAAAGACCATGGCCTGGATCAGGCGCACCTTGGTCTCTAGACTGACATTTCTTTTCAGCACTCTGGAGTGGTCCCTGACAGAAGATTTTCCCAATGCAATTCATCTTTTGTTTTCCTGAGAGCTGGTGTTAAGAATGTTGATTGTGGAGCCAAGCAAGCTGTAACTGTGAACAACCTCTTTTAATTTCCTGGCTACTGGTATCAAGAGTGTTGATTGTAGAGCCAAGCAAATGAAAGCTGATAACAATCTCAATCTCTTCACCATCCATCATGATGCTAATTGACCCAGAGATGAAAATCTTTTGTTTTCTTCATGTTGAGCTTCAATCCATATTGAAGGATGCAGTCCTTAACCCTCTGCAGCAATTGCTTCAGGTCCTCCTCAGTTTCAGCAAGCAAAGTTGTGTCATCTGCATAAGCTTGTTTTAATCAGGAAGCTCCACCAAACACCATCCACCATGGGTAACCATTATCGCATTTCACACATCAGTGTCAGAGCTTTCAGCTTCATAGCAACCGTGAGTTACTTCTCTCTACAGCAGGTGGACAGGCCCAGGTTATACAACCTAGAAGAATGTTTCACCAAAAACAATTAAAGAGGCCTGAGGGCTGTGGATTATACCAAAAACAAAGAGAGGCCTGAGGGCCGTGGATTGGTGACCCACCTGTGGCTTGGTAGAGTCACTTTCTGCCTACTAGGCCATTCCATTTCAGTTCATGACAGACACTCACATCCCTTTTTGGGTTCTTACAGACCAGTAATACTGTCATGTGAGTTTGCCATCAGACAGAGAGCAGAACTCAAATTATGTGTTATATAATAAATTTGGAGTAATATTGAGAAGAATGGGGATCCAGAACACTTATTTGTGCTCATGTGAAACCTAGATCAGAGTTGTTTGTCCTAACAGAGCAAGAACTGACTCTACGGTTTAAAATCATGAAAGATGTACATCATCAGATCTGTATCCTTTCTACACACATATTCACTCTGTATGTTTAGAAAACAATTTAAGAAGCTAGACTTTATGAAGAATGTGGCATCAGGCACAGAGGAAGACTCAGCACTATGCAGGAGACACATTCTTGTTTGTCACAATATGATATACATCTCAAAATCGAGGAAACAAAACTCCCAGACAGGAAATATCATAATAGATGGAGAAAAGAATAAAGTTCTCAGCAATTTCCCCTAAAGTAGACATTAAGCTCTGAAGGTATTTCTAAAAGAAGCTTCACTACTTATAGGATGATTTCTTTCAAAATAATAGAAGAAATAGGTGTTTCATTAACTTGGGTCCATGAGATTTGGGGGCTTGATGTTTAATTATATAACTTTTTAAAAAATTTTTATTATTAAATTTTATTAGTTTTATTGAACATTTACAGGGATTTTGGGTTTTCATTCCTTCATTGCTCCACCATTCTCTCTACCCTTCTCCCCAGTTTGTTCTTCTTCCCCCGCCATCTGAATGTCTGTTTTAATTGTCCAATTGCCACAGTGCTTGTCAAAGTCAGTTCTGATTAATCCCTTTTGTCAGTGTGTCCTTTGCCATTCCCTATCACTCCTCCCTGAGAGAGACTTCACCCTGATTCATAAGGAAAAGGGGATGGCGTATTCTCTTAGCTACTTCCTGCTGAAAAGGGACGCTGTGGGTTTCAGGGTGAAGATCTTCTCTCACTACTCTAAAGGGCCCCTTTGGCAGTAGAAAACATAGACTATTATGGAGATTGATTTTGGAATTTAGATGCACTGTTATTAATTGTGCTTAGCCATACATGTTCATATCCTTGAAGATGTATCATGGGGGGGTTGCAACCTAGAAGATACAAATTTAACAAGTTATAAGTACATGAGTCAAAAATTATGGAAAAGTAAGAGATTCTTTCATTGTTTTACAAACCCTCCCCCAGGTCCCCTCCACCATGGAGCCATCGCTCTAGACTCCTGTGATGACAAAAATACCTAGTCACATATCTCTTTTAAACAGTTTTCTCCCTCCTCTGTTTCAGTGCAATATACATTATTGAACCCATCTTACTCAGTCTCACCCCAACCCCGAGGTTAGTCCCATTCTACAACAGTGGCATCATGTAGTATTTGTCCTTTTGTGACTGGGATATTTCACTCAGCATAATGTTCTCCAGAGTCAACCATTTTGAATAATATTGCATGAGTTCCTTGTTTTTCAATGCAGCATAGTATTCCATTGTGCGAATATACCACAGCTTCTCTAGCCATTCGTTTGTTGATGGGCACTTAGGTTGTTTCCAAATCCTTGCTATTGTGAACAAAGCTGCAATAATAATTATATAACTTATCACAAAGTTGTATTTTGTTTTCAAGAGAAAAAGGTACAGGAAGAAAAGGGAGTTCCATTCTGAAATGTTTTTAAAGATTTTTTTTCCCCCCCATGTAAAATAATGACTTAAATGAATTTAAAGAAAACAGTTTTATTGATAAACAAAAGTTATATTGTCAAATTTAAATAAAACACAGTCAAGGGAAAGACAAGTTTATCCAAGATTGGACCTTAAAAAGTCTAGCTTCCTGTTGAATATCAGTTGTGAAAAACAATGTATATGAACTTTGTATGTAAACCAGTATAAAATAAAATTAAAAGAAACAAATACACTACCACTTGCCAAGGAGATCTTCCCTGGAAACCCTATCTGAAAACACAACACTCTGTTACAAGCAAGCTGTAATTGTTAACCTCTTTTAATTGCCTGGCTACTGGTATCAAGAGTGTTGATGGTGGAGCCAAGCAAACTAAAGCTGATAACAATCTCAGTCTCTTCACCATCCATAATGATGCTGCTAATTGGCCCAGTGATGAGAATCTACAGAGGCTACTCCCTGTCTCAATGCCTTGTTTCATTTCCCTCCTGATCTCTTGCATATGTTTCACGAAGGCATTTGTTATATTGCCTGTCCCTTTAGCCAAGGTTAGTGTTGCAGACCGAGGGTCCCAAAGAATGGAATAATTTTATAATTATTAATAAAGAGACAAACAGCCAGGAATGTGATAGAGCAGAGAGCATAAAACAGGGGGCCCACAGTTCTCGACTGAAGGCCCCAAGCCAAGCTTCTCTGTATCTTTATTGAAAATTACCAGGAAGTAAATCACAAAGAGAAGTCAATGCAAATGAAGCCAATCTCTTTCTATTGAAAACCTTCTGCTTGACTCAGCAGGAGGGGTTCACAAATGCAAGAATTTGGTTTACCCTTAACTATTAACCTTGATGCCTCAGGGTGAACTCTAGCTCAGGAAGTTAACACTCCCTCTGTAGGGGGTCCCTTGCTGTCTCCTGTCTTGCAGGGAACAAACAGCTCATTTTCTAGGATCTACCACAAGAGAAATCCTAACTTATATATCTGTAATGCCTTCAGTTCCTGAACAAGGGTTTTCATATAATGTTTGGTATAGAGTTTGGCTTCCCATATTTCCCCCCTTTTGTTTTTATCATAATTATGTTATCATCTAGACTAGCATCTTCTCTTCTTTGGTTCACTCTTGCTTGTTTTGGTTTTCTCCATCCTTCATATACAAACAAACAAATAAAACAGATTACACAGAAAAAACTTAAAGAAATACTTTTAAAATCTCCATATGATCAGAAGGATTCAGGTGGAATATTCCTTGAAAGTCTGTTTTAATTTACCCATTGCCACAGTGCTTGTCAAGACCAGTTCTGATTAATC
>NW_006399827.1:14444840-14470793 GCF_000299155.1 Elephantulus edwardii
CTAGTCTTTTTACAAAATTCTTTACAACCTTGTTCTACATTTTTCTTCTGCTCAGTTAACAACCCTGTATTGTGATCTTAATCACAGCAGTCAGAGGTGGTACCTGGGAACCATCTGCTTATTCTGGTTTCAGGCTGATGGAAATGGAAAATGATGCCCCATTTTTCTTAAGTGTCTTCATTTCATGCCCTTACCTCTCACTTTTGTTCTCTCTTCTTTACACTATCCTGTTCTTTTTCCATCTCACTGAAGATGATACAAAAGGGGTTAAGAGGAGACATTCTAGAACCAAACTACTTAGAGTTGAACTCAGCTCCATGATTCTATCTTCACATCTCTAAAAGTATCCTCTTGTTGCAGACTGAGGGTCCCAAAGAATAGAATAATCTTATAATTATTAATAAAGAGACAAACAGCCAGGAATGAGATAGAGCAGAGAGCATAAAACAGGGGGCCCACAGTTCTTGACTGAAGACCCCAAGCCAAGCTACTCTGTGTCTTTATTGAAAATTATCAGGAAGTAAATCACAAAGAGAATTCAATGCAAATGAAGCCAAGCTCTTTCTATTGAAAACCTTCTGCTTGACTCAGGAAAGAGGGGTTCACAAATGCAAGAATTTGGTTTACCCTTAACTATTAACCTTGATGTCTCAGGGTGAACTCTAGCTCAGGAAGTAACACTCTGTCTGTAGGGGGCCCCTTGCTGTCTCCTGTCTTGCAGGGAACAAACAGCTCATTTTCTAGGATCTGTCACAAGAGAAATCCTAACTTATAAATCTGTAATTCCTTCAATTCCTGAACAAGGGTTTTCATATAATATTTGGTATAAAGTTTGGCTTCTCATAGTTAGGACTGAATCTTCAATAATGCCTGGCATGTTCTTTGTGCAAAAAAGTCAACACTGGGCTACAGATTTCAACAGGATGATTAAAGGAAAGGCCAGTCGTGGTGGAAGCATCCTCAGGATCAACTCCATTCTAAAACCATGACTGTGTTTCTACAGCATGTAGCTAAGCCACGTGTTCCACACTGCCATGGATTTGGACTCATGGTGACCCTAGAGAACTGTATACTAGGGCCCTAGTGAAGCCCTGCTCTAGAGTAGAACTCACAAGCTAGAGGTTGTGCGAGAAAATAACAGCATTTAGAAAAAAAGGCTGTAGTTACAAACAGCTGTTGGTTGTTATGGCATTTCAAGAAACAATTCTTTGAAAAGCCAGCTACTATTCCAGGTACACAGAAGCGGATCGCTGAAAAGCAGAGCAGCTGCTTTTCTAGATTAATGGCTGTTGAGTCAGGGTGGGATGGGGCAGGGTTCTGCCGCCAGTGTGAACTGCTGCATTCAAACCCTCTCTCAATCCAAACTGCCAGTTCCCAGAGCCCCTTCTGCAGAAAGTCTTGTGTCTCCCCGACTAGTGGTGCCTCGCCCAATAGAGAAATGAGTTAATAAACTAGTATCAACAACGAGGGTATGTGAGTTTAGAACACTTCTGGAGTAAAATAACTTTTAACGTGTTTATGCCCCATTGGCCGCACTAAATAGCTCTCGTGATTCAGTTACTTTTGTTGGAAGGAGCATGGCCGAGGGGAATTTAGGAGGAGGAAGCTTCTGGCTCCCAGAAAGGGCCCAGCGGTCCTGCCTGTGCTGCCAGCGGGCGAAGCTCTGAGGGCTGCGGGAGGGGAGGGCCCTGACCGTGGGGTGGAGCGGGGGCGTGACGTCCTGGCCCCTCGCCGGGGAATGGACACCCTGTCACGTTCATCCTGGTGAGTCAGGAGCAGACCAAAACCAGCCCGCCGCCCTCCCGGAAAGTCACACTCAGAGCGACATAAAGTTACTGACTCACAAAGGCGACCTCCTGCATAAAAGGGGGGCGCAGCGCGCGGGGTCCCCGCTGCCGAGGTGGGCACCCAGACCTCACGCGGCTGCCCTCACACCTCATTCCCTTCCGCCGAACCTACAATCTGCACCACAGCCTGTTAGCCCTTTGTACCTTCATCCCTTTCTACCTGTGTTCACCCTCTGTACCTTCGCTTTGCTCCTTCGCTTCCATGTCCCCGCTGCCCCTTTGTGTCCTCCTGATCCTCACCCCACAGCCTTCATGGCTACTCCTCCCGGCAGCACCGCCTCAAGACTTGGCGTTCGACCCGGACCTCATGACCCCTGGTGCCCCGGAAGCGAACGCACCCATGTCTCTGCGCTCTGCTGATCTACCGCCTGACCCTGCTCAACCTGGTGACCCTGAACAACCTGGTGACCCTCCTGACCCTGTTCAACCTGGTGACCCTGAACAACCTCCCGACCCTCATCATCCTCCTGACCCTGCGCAAAGTGTGGATGCTCTTCATTCGCCTCAAAGGCTGATGCCCCTGCCCGAGCCGGGGGCCTTTGACAACCCCGGGTTCCTGGCACGAGTCCAGAAGTTAGCCCGGTCTCAGAGAGTCTCTGGAATTCCGGCAACACAATTGGTGCCAGGGCCTGTTCGACGGACAAGAAAGGTGGGCATACCCAAGATGATTCGGGCTGAGGGCTCCCAGTCATTGGGAATCCCTTTATCTCTCGCTAGTCAAAGTTCCACACCAGGTGACTTTATTGCCCCACCACTGAATCTAGTTCAGCGGCAACTCTCAGGGACAATTGGAAAACCTGAGAATTATGATCCACAGGATCAAATAAATGAAATGCTGCAGGCGCCTTTGGACCTGCTAGAGGCCACAGACGAGGCTCCAGTGCCTCCTGAGGAAAATATTGAACCTCCAGAGGAGGCGGCTCACTCTCTTCCCATCAGGCTGTATCCGATGCATCAGGAGCCCTCAGGTCAGCCTCCAGAACGCCCGAAGACTGCAAGAGGCAAGATTAAGAGAAAGAAAAATGGGCGCTGGAAGAGTGAGCTCCCCAAGAGTGAGTACCCCGAGAGTGAGCGCCCCGAGAGTGAGTGCGAGTCCCGAGAGTGAGAGTCCCGAGAGTGAGTGACCCGAGAGTGAGCGCCCCGAGAGTGGGTGAGAGTCCCGAAAGTGAGCGACCTGATAGTGAGAGTCCCGAGAGTGAGCGACCCGACAGTAAGAGACCCGAGAATGAGAGCCCCAGGGAGATGTACCCATTTGCAAGCCAATAAGAGGCTCTATCTCACCTTCCAGAGGCATCTCAGGAGAATAAACTTTGCCCAGACCAGGCGCAATGTCTCCATCCATTGAGGGCATCCACAACGCAAACTCCACGGCAGAATCCAATTATTCATTCCGCATTTAACAATGTCAGAATCAACCAAGCATCTGTGGAGTTTACCTTAATTCAGGAGTCAGTGGCCCCAGCACAGTTACCAGAGTCTCCCAAGGTAGTTAAACCTACAGTTAAGCAGGGGGCCCTTGCTCCCCTTCAAGAGCACCATAAGGAAGTTGAATCTTACGTGGTTCAAGAAGAGGCTCCACCACAATTCCCGAAGCCCTCCAAAGAAACGGAACCTGTTCCAGATCTGGAAGAATCTCCAAAGCCTCCTGAAATACTTGAGCCTTCTCACACCCAGCAGGAGGTTCCAGGTTCCCCCCTAGAGCACTCTGAAGGTTTCCAACAGGAAACCCCAGCCCTGCCAGCCAAGCCTCCCCAAAAGGTTAAACCTTCTCCAGCTGAGCACGAGGCCCTAGTTCCTCCAACCCAGCAGAACGCTACTCAGCTTCAAGAGCCTCTTGGTATTGAAGTTAAACCTATAGCAGATCAACAAGAGTACACCCCAGAGCCTCCAGAGTCCATGGAGGACAGGAAGCAACCTACAGTCATGCATGAGGCCCTAGCTCAGTCTTCAGATTCAAAGAACGAACATTCTCTACTCCAGAACTCAACAGAACCTCCAACATCCACTGAGGAAGTTGAAGCACCTGCATCTTTGCAGGAGGCCTCAAGTTCACCTGCAGGTCAAACTGAAGTTAAGCACCCAGTGCTTCTCACTTCCACAGTTAAACCTCTGGAACTAGTGATTACAATAACTTCACAACCCATGAATGAAGTTGAATCTTCTACAACCAAATTAGTGACCTCATCTCCACCTCCAGGACCCGCTAAGAAGGTTGAACTTTCTCCAGGTCAACAAGGAGTCCTAATTCTGCCTCCTGACAACCTGGGCCAGGTAGAACCTTCAACTTACCAGGAAGTCTTATCTGGTATTCCACAGCCCCCCAAGGAAACGGAACCATCTCTAACCCAGCAAGAGGTCCCAGTTCAGTCTCTTCTGCCCTCTGTGCAGGTAGAACCTTACCAAACTCAGCAAGGGGTTCCATTGCAACTTCCTCCAGAAGCTGAACCTTCTCCAGCTCAGCAGTGGCTCACCAGTCAGTCATTTGAACCTGTTGGAGAGATAGAAAGTGTAGCTCAGCAGGAGTTCCCATTGCAGAATCCACAGTCCCCCCAGGGGATTGAACCTTCTCTGCCACAGCAGGAGAACCCAATTTGGCCTGTGGAGGCTCCTGTGGAAGCCCCTGTGGCCGCCCCTGTGGAGACTTCTTCTCCACCTGAGCAAGGGATCCCATCCCAGCCTCCAGAACCTCCCACAGAGAAAGAAGCTAATCCAGCCCAACCAGAGGTGCAATTTCAGCCTCTAGAGCCTCTTACGGAGGTTGAACCTCCTCCACTGCAGGAATACCCTCTGTATACTCAATATTCAGTGCAGCCAGAGGTCCCAAATGTACTTCTAAAGACTCCTATGGTAATAACGCCTTCTCTTGTTCAAGAGAAGCAACTACATCAAGAGCTCTTTGAGCATGTAGAACCACCTCCAGTCCAGCAGATAGCTTTTGCCCCATTTCCAGAACTCCCTACGGAAGTGAAGCCTTCTGCACCAATTCAACATGTCCCAACTCGGATTCCTGAGCCTTCACTTCAGGAGACTGAAACTTTACCAGTCCAGCAAGGAACTTCTCAGCAATTGAGTAAGACCCCTAATAAGGTAGTACAGCCTTCAGAGCCCCCCATCGTAGTGGAATCTTTAACAACCCAACAGCCAGCCTCAGTTCCAACTCCAAGTCAAGATAAACTTCAACTTTCAGTTCCGTCCAACATCACCATTCAGCCTCAGACCTTGAAAGTTAAATTATCACAGGGATCCAAAACAGAGGTTGTTGAGTCTTCTCAGACTCAGCAAGAGCCACAAACTCCATCTACAGAACCACCTGAGAAGGCTGTAACTCAGTCACCAGTGAATAATGAGGTGACAGTTCATTCTACAAGTCAGGACCAAACTCAGAATTCAAATGTAACTGATGTTAGACCTACAGACCTGCCACTTACTACAGCTCCTCAATATACCTCAAAGATTGAACATTCCATTGCTCTGCAGAAAATCACATTTCCTCCAAAGGAAAACACACTTAAGTCTTCTTATGTAGAGTTTACCAACATGACAGCTTTACAGACTGAGACTTCTGCAACCCCAGAGGAGACTGCATCTCCTCTCAAGCAAGTGACTGTTAAAATTGTGAGTCCTGAAGTTACCATCACTGAGCACCCAGCATCAACAGAGGAAGCTCTTGCTTCACCAGTGACTCAGCATTCTTTAAATTTCATCCCAGAGAAGGAGCACATGTCTCCAAGTGGGCCACCAACACAGAGTGCCAAGAACAGAAGTAATGCTGACATATGTGAGCTCTGTGTCTGCCAAAATGCCACATTGTCCTGTACTGGCCTTCCAAAAGAGAAGAAGCTCCGCAGAGTGCCTGTGCCAGAGCCCAACACGTACAACGGCACCTTCACTGTCTTGTAAGTATTCCTTTCCTTGTTGGTTCTCCACTCTCTACTGACATAATGGCCCTTTTCCATGGGGTCTTCCTGGCTTCCTCATTTTTCAACCCACATTGAACAACTTCTGTTTTTACCTTATATTTGTCAATATTTCTTTATCCTTATTCTTCTCTTTACTATTGTCTCCAGTTCTCTAGTCTCTTGCTTGTATTGCCCTTATTATTACTGCCCCCCCCCCCGTGGTTTCAGATAAAGTTTACAGAACAAATTCGTTTCCCATTCAATAGTCAATCCCTATTTAGTTTTGTAACAAACAGCTGCAGTCCTTTCCGTGTAACAATACTCTTCACACTTTCTCCCTGGCTTCCCTATTCCCATTTGCCCATCTTTCCTGCCCCTTCCTGCCTTCTGAATTGCATTGTAGTATAAATGATGCCTTTTTGGTCTTGCATGGTTAATTGTGCTGAGAAGTACATTCCTCATGGTGTTTTCACTTTATAGGCCTGTATGTTGTTTGAAATTACTTCAGCCTCAGGTTTGAAGAGTGTCTAAGGGCCATTCTTGAGAATGACCATCATTTCTATCAGACTGAAGAAGCTGGTCTTCTTACAAACGTTTTTATAATTTTGTTCTACATTTTTCTCCTGCTCAGTTCACGATCCTGTACTGTGATCTCAGTCACAGCAGTCAGAAGTGGTCGCTGGGCACCATCTGCCTATTCTGGTTTCAGGCTGATGGAGGCTGTGGTTCATGCTCATTTTCCTGAAGCATCTTAATTTCATGCCTTAACTTCTCCATTGCCAATTTTATTCTATCATCTTTACGGGATTATGGTCCTTTCTCATCTCACTGAAGATGATAAAACAAAGTGGTTAAGAGGAGAGATTCTAGAGTCAAACTGCTTAGATTTGAACTCAGCTCTGTGATTCAATTTCCACATTTCTACACTTTCCACATTTTATCACCATGACATAGATTGTTGGGTGATTTAAACAAGTTCGTAAGGCATATATGTCAATGGTAACTATTATTATTTTATCTTTCATTATGTCCAGGCCCTTTATATCTTGTTAGATCTTTATCTGTGGCTTTCTATGAATGGCACCTGTTAGATGTGCCAAACAGGGCTAGGCACTGTAGGAGTTACAAACATGTAAGGCATTACCTTGGGAACATAACACTGATGGAAAATAAGGAATATTCATGAAAAAGGAAGTGATATATAATCATGTTCTAAAAGAGGTGCAGAGTATGTGTATTGTAGTTCACTAGAATCTTATGGCTAGCTGGCATAAACCAGAGGAAGATACCTAGAAAAAAAAATAAAATTTTAGTCTAAAGGGTGAGTCTCTCACTCATTGCCTTGAGGTTGGAACCGATCCATAGCTGACCTTCCATGCAACTTCTGCGCTGGTAAACTGCACAGGAAGAGATTGCCCATCTTTCTCCCTCAGAGCTGCTGGTAGATTTGAACTATCTCACAGGTGTGGCTTTGGATTAGCTATGCAGCTCGTTAAGGACTTGCCCATCAGTGCTCTCTACAAGAGTGAGTTGTTGTTGTTATCTTTTTATGTACCCTACATTCAAAAGGCGCATTGCCATGGGAAAGTCTGCTGTTAGGGACCTCTCCAAAGTACTGAAGAGCAATGGTGTCTCTCTGGAGACTAAGGTGCGTTTGATACAGGCCATGGTCTTCACAATCACTTGTTATGCATCAGAGAGTTGGACAATGACCAAGGAGGATAGAAGGAGAATTGATGCCTTTGAGCTGTGGTGCTGGAGAAGAGTATTGAGAATACCATGGACTGCTAGGAAAACAGATTCATCCTGGAAAGGGTTAAACGGGTGGCTCCTTGGAGGCAAGGATTCTGAGGCTCCGTCTAACATAGTTTGGATATGTTGTGAGGAGAGACCGGTCCTTGGAGAAGGACACGGCGCAGGAGGGGAAGGCCCTTTATGAGGTGGATTGATTCAGTGACTGGGATAATCGGGATGGGAGTGTCAGAGACAGTGCGATTGGCACAGGACAGAGCAGAGTTTAGGGCTGTTGTACATAGGGTCGCTATGAGTCACAAGCGACTCGACGGCACATAACAACAACAACAACACATTCAAGACCAACTCATAGCTGACTCTTTAGGTTTTCAGAGGCAGCAAATGGCACAGGAGCAGTTTGCCCATCTTTCTCCCTCACACCTGCCGGTGGATTCCAGCCACATTCACTTAGGTTGGCAGAGCAATTCTTAGCAGTAAGACACCAGAGGTCCCCCCAAAGTTGCTAAATTAAAATAAAGACTGGACAGTAGCACCTGGGCAAAGGCATGGCTGTAGGAATAATAAGATTTAGTAGATGAGTCTGGCTTCCAGGAATTGCATTAGGGAACAAAGAAAGTAAGTTGTAAAAGACCTTAAATTCAGGTGAGCTCTGGTAGTCTAGTGGCAAGAAGCTGCACTGCAATCCCAGAGGTGCACAGTTTGAATCTACCGGATGCTCTGCCAACGAAGGAGGGGCAATCTCCTCCTGTACCAGTCAGATCTGATTTGATGGTACACGCACACACACGAATACTAATAAAATAAATAAAACCCTTTTTTTAAAAAAAAAGACCTTAAATTCCAGCAAGAGAGATTTCCAAGTTACATCATGAGATATGAAGAGACATTGAACATTTTCAAGCAAGCAAGAGCTGATTTAAACAGGAGTGTTCTTTTAGAATCTATGTGTAAAGCCATCTAAGAGGAAAGCTTGATGTGAGGAGACCAAATAGAAAGTTCTAGCAAAACTAGGAGGATGACAGTGAAAAGGGGCTGAAGCAGAGTAGTTGGGATGGGAATAGCAGAGGAATCCTGGGAGCGCTGCACAGAAAGGACAGGATGTGGTGGCGGACTAGAGAGTTGGGGAAGGAGTGTGCAGGAATGAGGAAAACCCAGTCATGACCCCAGAGTCTGTGTCCTGGATGATCAGGAGAATGATGGTGGTAGAACACACAGACGGAAACTCAACGGTCAGGAAGGAGAGCTGTTTGAGGAGGAAGGATGAGATTTAGACATCTTGCAACTGGAAGACGTGATTGAGCAGAAATATCAGCTAGGTGTGTGGGCAGGCAAAGTGAGTGTTTTAACTTCATTTCAAATTTCAGCTATTTGATGGTATAAACAGAATAGGTAAGATGTTGCTGAGGGAAGGGACAGAGTTAAAGGTTGTTATGTGCTATCAGGTTAAATATGACCTATAGTAATCCTATGAATGACAGATCTGAATCCTGTCCTATCCTGTGTCATCCTCACACTTCCTGACATAATAGAGCCCATTGTGTCAGTCAAATAATTAAAATCTTATTCAGAGTTAGGGACTGGCACTGAACTCCAAAGGTGTAACATTATATTGGAAACACATGACATTTGAGGATCCATCTCCACAGTGTATGACTTTTAAGAAAAGCCCTGCAGAAGTATTTGGGATGAAATGGGAAAGTTTGTCCCACCCTTCCCTTTTCACCCTCCTTTTTCTCACTGGTCATGTAACTCCTGTTACCACTGCAATCTATATATCCTCCTTCTAGTCTCTCCCTCTTTAATTTATATACATGCAGATCTGTATTTTCTTTTTAATGAAGTGACTTATCTTTTTGTTCAAATATTTGCATTTTTTCATTAAGTAATTTGTGATACCTTTCCAGCCTGGTTCATTAGTACCTTGAATTTCTGATTGCCCTTCTACACCTGGAAAGATTTCAGTAGATACCTTTGTCTAAAACTGTGCTGTTGCCTCGCATCTGTTTTCTCTGTTCATATTTGCTGAAAGTGATATAAGAGTAGGAATCGGACAGACAGGAAGTTCAAGTCCTGAGGGGATGACCTCATCATTTGTGTCACTGCCCCTCACAGACTGTCTTCATTAACTGGGACTATTTGGCAGCTCACAGATGCTGAAATTAGGAATCTGATACTTTTTGCATTTGAAAATTCTCCATAAACATCTCATGATTCTTTATACTTACTTGGTTAATTCTTAATCCTGCATATTAAAAAAAATATGAACCATGTTTCTTCACAGAAACTTCCAAGGCAATGATATTTCTTACATTGATAAGAAGGTTTGGAAGGCCTACCGCTGGACTGAGAGACTGTGAGTAAACCTTTCCAAATAGGAACAGGGAAAACTAACCACACTGTAAGATGCTTATTGTTCTAGGATTTTCAAGTCAATACCTCTGAGGAAAAGATATTTTCTATGTCCCTCCACATTGATTACAACCCTTTGGTAATTTGAAAAATTTCATTTGATGTCCTCGCTTTTAAATATTTAAGATCCAATTTAAACTTGTTGCCACAATTGATTATTTACTTGGGTTTTTAACAAATAACACATCTGAGGTATGCAGCGGCCACCGCCTTGACCTAGTGGGAGTGCATGTCCACATGGCAGTTCATGAGGACCCTTGAGGTTCCACATACAACTGTATGTTGACAGTGCTTTTCTGTTCCTGTTTATCTCTTGCAGGAAAAATGGTTAGAGAGCTCTTATTATTAAAATTCATTTGTGGAGTCTATTTGTCAATATGAGGAAATTATTAAAAGTCCATTCGTGGAGTCTATTTTTTCATAATTTCATATGATCTAAATGAACTTTAAATATGTACCTCACTGAGTTTGTGTAAAGTGTCATATAATCAAATCACCTCAGCTAGTTATTACAAGGGAGCTCTGGTGCCCTAGTGGTAAGGAACTGTGTAGCCAATTAGATGCCACGTGGTTCTGATCCAGCCAGATGAGCACTCTCTTCGCATGAGATTTACAACCTCTGGGTTGATAATGACTTTATAGTACACAACAACAACAAAACAACAAGCAGTTGTCACTGGAAAACAGATCTTTTCTTCTAAGAAGCACTTTGGCCTCACTTCCTCTAGAACAGATTTGTTTATGCATTTGTTAGTCCATGATATATTTAATATCCTTTGCCAACAAACAATTTAAAGATGTATATTTTTTTCTTCAGTCTTTCTTATTTATTGTTCTATGTCTACATGCACAGAAAGCAACTAAAAGATCACAGCTTATCAAACACACCTTAGTCTTTAAACTGATATCTTTGCTCTTAAGTACTTTATAGTGTTGCTTGACAGGATAGTTTCCCAATGCAACACATGGTTTAGATTTCTTGACTGCCAGTACTAAGGCTGTTGATTGTGGATTATAGCAGGATGAGATCATTGACAAATTCAATTGTTTCATCACCTATCATGATGCTGCCTGTTGATCCAGTGGTAAGAATTTTGGTTTTCTTGATGTTGAGATGAAATCCAAAACGGGCATAGTCTTTGATCTGGCACTTGTCATTGTATATTGTGGAGTTGGAACTGACCCATAACTGACCTTTAGGGCAGTTTTCAGAGACATTTAATTGACTGGGAAGAGATTGCCTATCCTTCTGATTGCCCAGCTGGAGCACCTGGGGGTAGTAGAATCACGTGTCTTCAGGATTGCAGTGCAACTTATTGCCAATAGGCCTCCAGTGCTCCTTGGCACTAGTTCCCAGCAATTAGTCAAGTCCTACATCAAGGAAACAAGAATTCATATGACTGGACAGGTAGACAACATTGTGATACATGGATGTTGTTGTTGTTGTTGTTTAATGCCGTCAAGTCGTAGGTGACTCATAGCGACCCTATGAACGAACAGCCTGGGAACTGTTCGTACATAGAGTTTCCAGAGGCAAGCCATTTTGGAAGTGGATGCCGCTCCTGCTTCCAGGCTTGATTTAGTCGGGAAGCTCCAGCCAACACTGTCCACCATGGGTGCCCATTACCACGATTGGCACATCACTGTCACAGGCTTCAGCATCACAGCAACCACGAGTTAACTCTGATAATCAACAGCTTTGGTACCAGCAGTCAGGAGATCAGGAGACATATCGCTTTCACAAATCTGCTGTCAGGGACTTCTCCAAATTACTGAGAAGTAATGATGGCAGATTGAAGCGTAAGTGCATTTGATTCAGACCATGGTCTTTTCCATCACTTGCCGGGCCTTTGAGGGTTGGACAATAACAAAGGATGGCAGAGGAATTGGTGCCTTTGAGCTATAGTGTTGGAGAAGAGTACTGAATATCTTATGGACTGCCAAAAGAACAAATAGATAGGTCTTGGAGAAAGGACAACCAGGGTGCTCCTTGGAGGCAAAAATGACAAAGCTTTGTTTCACACTCCTTGAACATGTTGTTAGGAGGGACTGTTCTTTGGAGAGAAACCTCATGCTTGGAAAGGTGGAGTGTCAGTAAAAGAGAGGAAAACCCTCAATGAGATGGTCTGATACAGTGACTGGAAAAATGGGGAGTATGTTAGGAATTAGGAGGATGGCACAGGACAGCACAGGGTTCAGTTGTGTTTTTCACAGGGAGTCTATGTTGCAAACCGCAAACCTTTACACAATGTCTGGAAGAAATGAACATAAAGAGACAAACAAGACAAGACAGGACTGCTGCAAAGAAAAACACACTCACACAACGGAACAAGATACGGCAGCCTTGCTGGTCTGGGTTTATTAGAATATATAGGGGTCTAAGCCATGATCTCAATTTTTCAGGGTTTCCATAGAATCATAATCAACAATGATCTCATACCTCAGTTTTCATAGAATCATAAAAGAGTTCCTTATGCTAAATGATGCTTTTCACATGAAAGGGGTTAGGAGACCGAAACGACTTAAGATATATGATTTATAGGAAGAGAGACCCCCAAGTTCCCAGCCCATTGCAGGATGAAGGACAAAGGTTTCTCTTTAATTATTAAACCAGAGAGTTACCTGTTTGCAGGCTGAACTCTCAATAACCCCGAAGACCACTTGCATGTGAGCTGGGCTTCCAATTATGGTGTCTGGTCCTCCTCACTCTATGAGTCGTACTCTGCTCGAAGGCCACCTAACCACAACAAAATGCTAGGCCCACAATTTCTGCACTGATCCTATATCTGCCTGAATGTCTTTCCAGTCATCTCTGGGGGATCTAAAACATGTAGAAGTGCTTGGTCACAACACAGAAGGCAGTCACCTAACCCTAACCCTAACCCTAACCCTAACCCTTATTGGCCTTGCAGCACTATGCACCACTCAGCTACATGCAACCACATTATGATTTTTAAAAATTTTATTTAATTTTAAGGAACATTCACAAAGAGTTTGGATTTTCATTCATTCATTGTTGCATTTTTCTCCCTGCCCCCCACCCTTTCCCCCTACTTCACTTTTCTCTTTGAAAAGTAAAAGAAAAATTCATTGGTATACAATTCTCCCCCACCCGAGGTCCACTACACTATGCAACCTTCATTCTGGACTCTTGTCATAACCATAATACCCGATCACATTATGATTTTTATGAACGTATTATTGAGTGAAAGAAATAAATAGAAAATGGTATATGCAATATGATTTTTTTTGAAGTTAAGAGAAGTAATATTAAATCATGTTGTTTATGATTGACGTAGAACAGGTTTAACCATCAAGGAAACTCAGGATATTTGGGATAGTAGTAAAAAAAAGTCAAAAGAAAGGCTTCTAGGATGCTGCCTTTTTTCATTCTTGACTTGAATGGTGCTACAACGTGTTTGTTTTATGAATATTGAACTGAACATTTATGCTTTCTGCACATTTTAGTTCTCAAAAGAAAAATGTGCCGAATCAGGGAAAGTGTCAAATACATTCACTTGCAGTCCTGAGGTAGTTCCACGGGAGACTTCCACAGTGAACTGTGGGAAAAGAAAAGGGGAAATGAAATGTTAGTTCTGGACCAGACAGAATTGTGTTCTAACACGGCCTCTGTGATCCTGAGAGTAAGTGTGGAATAAAGTGTTTGGTGGGAGAGTGAATAGGGCTTTGTGGGATGGGGTGGACATGAGAAGAAAGTTTTGGATGAAAGCAGAGAAGCCACCATCCCTTAATTAAATACAAAACAGACTATCCAAGTGGCACCATTCCGGAAGTTCTTTTCATGCCTAGTAGTACGATAGAGCAAACAGTTTTATTTAGTTTGCACTTTGATCCAAAAATACATTTTTAATTTTCCAGAATTCTCAGGGACAATTCCCTGACTGAATTGCGGAAGGATTCATTTGAAGGACTTCTCTCTCTTCAATATTTGTAAGTTAGTTAATTATATTTGTGTTTGATCTTTTGGTTGTATATAAAATGAATGAAGCCCTTGAATTAGGTAATAGGCAAATTTTTCAAAAAATAAAATTACATAACTCTGTGGAGTCATGTCTTATCTCTAAGGATAGGCTTGGCTTATCCCTACGCATTTCCAAATGTAAATAAAGAGACAAGATACAAATAGACCAGATAAGAGCAGTGATAATAGGGCCTGAATTTCATAGAAACTTTATAACTGTCTATATACTCTTTGTTTTTATTTCTTCTATAGTACATAGTGTGTTTTTATAGCATTTATGCACTGAGAATAATTTTTGCAGTTTGAAGTGTTGTAAAAGAAGAATATGCAGCAGAAGCTGTCTGTGGCTGGCAAAGCCTAAAATATTTACTATGTACTCTATAGAAAACTGTTGAAGAAGTTGGTTTATTAACAAAATAGGAATGAAAGTTGTTGTTAGGTGCTGTTGAGTCAAGTGCAACTCATAGCAACTCTATGAGCAGCAGATCTGAACCTGGTCCTATCCTGTGCCATCTTCACTCTTCCTGACACACTAGAGCACACTGCTGCAGCCACTTTGTCAATCCACCTAGTTGAGGGTCTTCTTCTCACTCAGTGACCCTCCACTTTTCCACCTATCATGTCCCTCTCTGAGGAATAGCCCCCTCCTACCAACATGCCTGAAATATGTGAGGTTGGAATTAAAGTTAACAACTGGTTATTGTTCTAAAGGACAGAAAATTTAGAATGGTTTTAATTTGAATACCATTAAATGAAAATGTTTTGATAAATAAGTTAGCACTTAAATATTTAATTCTACAGATGGACTGTTTAAACATTATCATAAAGAAAGAAAAGAGCCTGGTGTTAAGGGTTTTAGTACAAGAATATTTTTGCCACATAACAACTAAATATTTAAAACTATGCATAAATAGTAAAGCCAGAAATGTTTATACTATTTAAATATATCAGAAATAGCCAACCCATTGCTAAATGTTCATAATCCTACCTACAACAGAATTAAACTGGCCCAGTCTGTGCCATCCTCACAATCTCTGCCTTTGTTAAATGCAAAAGAAAATCTTCCCAACAGTAGATCCACAGTATCTATGCACATTAAGAGATGATATAGCAAATCTTTTGCCTTTATAAAGGCTTGACTGTTTTTAATTTTTTTATTTAATTTTTTTATTGTTATTTACACATAGGTTTACAGAATATGTTGGTTTTTCTTCAATCATTCACATGTTTTGTTTTATAACATTTAGTACAATATCCATAAGGCAATCACATTTTTCCTATTTCCTCCCTGTAATTCTAATTTCCATTAATCCTCCTATCCTACGAGTTCTTGCCTTCAAGACTTTATTTTGGGTACATGCTCTCTGTCAATCTCCTTACTGGTGGTGGACTTGCTAGTTATTCTAAGGAGTGTGTCTCCCTGGTGTTTCCTATAGACATAATCTTGCTGGGAGCCCAGGCCACATCTATGGCCTGTGTTCAAGTCAGCCCTCTTTTTTTTTGGGGGGGGGGTGTTGCTTTCAGGTTTACTAGGGGAGAGGGTGGCAGAAAGTAGCCTAGAAAAAAATTCTCTGGATACCCTAGGCATTTTTTTTTCCTACCCAGGGGTCAGATGGGATAATATGGGGACTGGGGAGCTCACCCTGAGTGCCATGACGGCTCACCCCGAGCCAAGGCCCAAGGACAGCCCGCCCCGGGCAGGGGGCCATGATGGCTTGCCCTGAGCCGAGGGCCGAGGTTAGCCCGCCCTGGGCAGGGGGCCATGATGGCTCGCCCCGAGCCGGGGCCAAGGACAACCCGCCCTGGGCAAGGCAACACCCCCCATGGGCTGGCTGGTACACTCCCCCTGTAATTGCCCCCACCCCAATCTGGTCCCCTCTCCTGACTTAGGACTGTGTTGTCAGGGACAGCATCTCTAATTCCAGTACCATCACTTTACCTCCCCCCCCCCATAAGTGGTCATACTAGAATTTGAAGTAGGTGTCATTGCCCTCCCCCTTTATAAATGGCAAAGGGAACCTGAGAATTGTGAACAGGCTTCCCCCAGGTCTAAATAGCTTTTTGCAGAAGCTTTAAACAGATCAAAATATGTGGTGCATTTAGGATATTGGTCCTTTTGTACACTGTTAAGTGTCATCAAGTAGACAACTCACAGTGACTTTCAACAATCAGTTGTATAGGTGATCATCTTCTCTGTCTTTCCAAGGAAACCCAAACCTGCAGGTGGCCCTGCACTCCCTTCACTGTCCTCGCAGATCTCCCACCAAAGTCTATTTTAAAAGATGGTGTTTCCCCACAGAACTCTGGGAGTTGTAGTCTGTACCTCTGGGAGCTGTAGTCTCTGGGAGTTGTAGTCTATACAATTTGAAGGTAGAGGGGGTTGGGGTGGCTGAGTCACAAGTCCTGGCCTGGCATTCCCTCCACTGTCCTCGCAGATCTCCCACCAAAATCCGTTTTTTTTCAGTTAATTTCAGTTAGTTTTTCAGTTAATTTTTTTATAATGTAGTATTCAATAGATTTTTACTCTATGGAAATGTCATTAATACCCACTGATTGCATGGGTTTGCTGCTGCTTGTAGAAGTTTTTGTATGTAAAGCAAAAGAGCAATGTTGCATTCCTCATATATAATAAATTGTTACATAATATCATCTTGATGGGAAAGAGAACTAGTGAAGTTTCTTTGAGGTTATATTTCACTTATAGCTATCCTGCTGCAGGCTTTCATCTGAGCAATTATTTTGCTCATAACCAATATCTGACTTTTTCTGCCTTGGAAACTGTTAGATAACCTCGGAATATATTATTTTGTATTAAGAGTTATGTTTCTCTGTAAGCTCTCCTGCTGGCTAACCCACCTTCGCGTCATCTCTCAAAACTATTGCTAGTTGGATTTTCATAGTTTCTTACTTACTATCCTCAGTCTTCTAGGTCATAGTGATTTATGCCGAGTGTTGTTTCTCTTCTTGTTCCTGCTGTCATCTGCCTTAATCGGTCTTCCTATCAGCTGTCTGCTCACAGTTTCTTCACACAGAAGAAAAACCTTGATTTTTATCCTCTACCCATGAAGTCTAGGGCTATGTGCATTGTTAATCCTCGTTAAATTATGCATGATGCTTTTTAGCAAAGTGTTACTCTTCTAAGTGTTGAAGGCTTAAGGGAAGTAGTTGTTATGTGCCATTGAGTAGGACTCAATAACTCTTTGAACAACAGATTTGAACCCCATCCTATCCTGTTCCATCCTCATTATCTCTGACATACTTGAACCCATTGCTGTAGTCATTGTGTGACTCTATCTCATTGAGGGTCTTCTCTTCCTTTTCTGACCTTTCACCTTTCCTAGTTTGTTGTTTTCAAAGAATACCCCCTTTGTACTAACATGACTAAATAAAAGAGATTAAGCATCACCAATCCTGCCTCTAAGAAGCACCCTGACTGCACCTTTTCCAAAACCTATCTCTTTGTTCTTTTTCAGTCCATGGGATATTCAGTCCTCTTTTTCAAAACTACAACTAGAAGACATCAGTTCTTCTTCTGTCATCTTTTGTAACTTTCCGGCTCTCAGATGCACAGAAAGTGTTTAAAAAGACAATGGCCTGAATCAGGCATACCTTAGTCTTTAAACTGACATGATTGCTCCTCAGTAGTTTGCCGATGTCTGTGCCAGTAGACTTTTTCAATGCTCTGGTAACCTAGTGGCAAGAAGCTGCACTGTAATCCTGAAGGCACAGGGTTCGACGGCACCAGCTGCTCTGTGGGAGAAGGATTGGCAATCTCCTCCTATGCAATTAACTGCCTCTGAAAACCCACCTGAGGGCCAGCTATGGGTCAGTTCTGACTGGGCAGAAAACAACAACACAGATCTTTTGATTACATTAGCTGGTGCTAATGGTGTTGACTTAGGATTCAAGTAAGATGAGGTTGACAGTTTCAATCTACATCTTCCTGATGTTCCTTTTTAGCCCAGTGGTGAGGATTTTTGTCTTCTTTATGTTGAGATGTTGTTATGTGCCATCAAGTTGCCTGTGACTCATAGCGACCCTATGTACAACAGCCCTAAACACTGCTCTATCCTGTGCCAATCTTATTGTCTCTGATACACCTACTCTCATCTTTTGTAAGAAGAGCGTCAAGTCCTCCTCACTTTCAGCAAACAAAATTAAGTCATCTGCATAATGCAGGTTGTTGACACATCTGATGCCACATTTTTCTTCATAGAGCCCAGCTTCTCAAATTATTTGTTTGTCATACAGCTGAAAGGTTGGACAAAGGATACCCTCCTGATGCACGCCTTTCTTGATTTTAAGCCATGCAGAGTTCCCTTGCTTTGTTCAGACAACAGCTTCTTGGTCTAGGCATAAGTTTCATTTGAGCATGATTAAATGTCTGGGATTCCCATTTTTCTCAATGTTAACCATAGTTTGTTATGACTCACACTCCAAATGTATTTTCATAGTCAGTTAAACACAACACATTCTTCTGGAATTCTATGTTTTTTGCAAATCTCTTGCAGTCAGTTGACCAGGTAGCTATCTTCCAAATGTCTTGCCATAGAGGAGTGAGCATATCCAGTGCTTCATTTGTTAGTTGAAAGATGTCAACTGATGTTCCATTGATTCCTGGGGCCTTGTTTTTTGCCAATGCCTTCAGTGTAGCTTGCACGTCTTCCTTCATAACTACTGGAGCTTGGCCATCTGCTATTTCCTGAAACCTTTCAGTGTCAACCACTTCACTTTGGCACACTGACTGTGGATTTGCTCTTTTAGTGCTTCCTGGATCATTCAAGAATTTTGCCCATAGAATCTCTCAGTATTGTAATGAGGTTTGGATTTGTTTTTCAGTTCTCTTAGCTTGATAAATACCAAGCCAGTTCTTCTCTTTTAATTCTCTAACTCCAGATCTCTGCAAATTCTGTTCTAATATTATGTTTATGTTTTGTATTTTCAAGCTGCCCTTTGAAATCTTATGTTCATCTCTTTCACTTATGCATCTCTTCTGTTTGCTTTGATTTATTGATGCTCTAGTGCAAGTTTTAGAGTCTCTCCTGACATTGTGTTTGCATTTCTTTCTCCTCTGTCTATGTAATGACCTTTTAATCTCTTCATGGATGATATTCTTGATGTCATCCCCACAGCTCATGTAGCCTTCAATCATTAGTGTTCAGTGCCTCATTTTAAATTCAGGTAGGATAGACACAAGGTAGTAATTTTGTTCTTGTGGATTTGTTTTAATCTCCTTCAGCATCAGTTTAAATTTGTACTGGAGTAACGGAGTAACAGATGGTCTGTTCCAAAATCAACACCTGCCCTGGTTTGAATTGCTGATATAAAACATCACCAAAGATTCTTTCCACAGTTATAGTAAATTTGATTTCTATGCAGTCCATCTGTAAGGTCCATATGTATAGTCACCATTTATGGCTTTTTAACTGCAATGAATAAATCATTGAATGTACAAAATTCAATCATTCAGACTTCAGCCTCATTTCTGTCAGCAAGTCTGTAGTTTCCAACTGCCATTCCTTCTTCCCTGTTTCCAGTTTTTGCAACCCAGTCACCGATTATTATTAATGCATCTTGGTTGCTTGTGTGGTCAATTTCAGACAACAAAACTTGGTAGAAATTCTCAATTTCCTCCTCTCTGGCTTGTGCTTTTGGTGTATATATTTGAATAATAAGTAGTATTAAAAGGTCTTCCTTGTAGGCTCATGCATAGTATCCTGTCATTCACAGCATTGTACTTTTGGGTAGATTTTGAAATGGTCTTTTTAACTATGACTGCAACCCCATCCTTCCTCAGTTCTTCATTCCTAGAATAGGAAATCATAGGGTTGTCTGATTCAAAGTGGCCAATGCTAATGCATCTCAGCTTGCTAATGTCAATCTTTATGCATTCCATTTCATTTTTTTACATTGTCTGATTTTCCCCACAGTCATGCTTCATAGACTCCACATTCCAATGGTTAGTGGATGCTTGCAACTGATAGATAAAAATAGTTCTTGAAATTATCAAACCTTTTATGTCTTAGAGAAATAACCAATTTTGTATTAATCTGCTCTTGCATCTCTGGCATGTAGGTACCCAAACTGTACAAATAATGATTAGGAGAAAAACAACTGCCATAATTACTCCATGAGATGGCTTTGGAGGCCTCATGGTAAGAAGCTGTGCTGCAATCAAAAAAGCACCTAGTTCAAATCTACCAGCTGCTCATGTGATTGAATGCTTCTAAAAAGCCACTAGAGGGTCAGCTATGAGTTGGCTCTCTCTCGCCAGCCAGCAACAAAAACAGAACAGGCTTTTCATTACATAAACTTGTAATACTCTGTAAACCAGTAATTTGTTATTAATATATCTTCCCATTCACTTAAAAGAAAACCAATCCATTAAAAATTTTAAAACAGTACACCAGGGGAGCTCTGTTGGCCTAATGGCAAGAAGCTGCACTGCAATCCCAGACATATGCAGTTTGAATCCACCAGATGCTCTGCTGGAAAAGGAGGGGCAATCTCTTCCTGTACCAGTCAGATCTGATATGATGGTACACACACCAAAAGTAATAAAATAAAAATTTAAAAAATAAATTTTAAAACAGTACAACAACCACTGTGCTGAGAGTTGCAAAACAAAGTATATGACAAGGTGCCTACTCTTCCATGAACCCATGATATGACAGGGTAACAAATACATAGCACAGACTATAATACAGAAAGTATTAATCCAGGAAGTGCTGCAGAAGCACAGAAAAATCATGAAGTAGTAAAAAGACATTTTTTTAAAAAAAAAATCTTTTCTCACTCCTTAGCTATTCATTCCTTTAGTAAATAATTTGCTTTATGTTCATCTGTCAGTTTTAATCACCATCAAACTCAACTCATTGGCCTGGAGTTGGAACCAACTCATAGCTGACCTTCTATTGGGTTTTCAGAGGCTACAAATCATGGTGCAAGAGACTGCTGTCTTTCTTCTCTGGAGCTGCCACCAGAAAGACATCAGCTTTGCATTTGCAGTGCAACTCTTTGCTTACTAGTCCACCAGAGCAACTTTAATCATCACATTGTGGCTGTTGTTAGGTGCTGTTGACACTGTGAACAAGAGATGTGAACCCTGCCTGTCCTATTTCCTGCCATCCTCATCACCTCTGACACACTTGAGCGCATTGCTGCAGGCACCATCTTAATCTCTTTCACTGAGTGTCTTCTCCACTTTTTCAAACACAACATACCTCTTCAAGGACTAGCCTCTCCTAGAAACATACCCAAAGTATGTGAGATGAAGCTTTGTTATCTTTGCCTCCAAGAAGCATTCTGGCTACACTTTCTCCAAGACATATCTGTTTGTTATTTTAACATCTGTGGAATATTCAGTACTCTGTTAACACTATAGCTCAAAGTCATCAATTTTTCTTTCATTCTTATTCACTCTCTAGCTCTCAGATGTATAGCACGGGGATGGAAAAGTCCATGGTTTGAATCTGGCACACCTTAGTCTTCAAACTAACATCATTGCTCCTCAGTAATTTGGAGAGGTTTTTATAGCAGACTTGCACAATGTTTAACCAGGTCTCCTGATCTCTTGACTGCTGGTTGCTGGTACTAAGGGTATTGTGGATCCAAGTAACATGAAATCATTGACAATTTCAGTCTTTCTCCATCTATCATGTTGCCTTATGGTTTAGTGATTAGGATTTTTATCTTCTTGATGTTGAGATGCAATCCACTTAGAAGGTTATAGTCTTTGATCTTCTGCAAACTTACTGTACTGTTAATTATCATAGGCAATGCAAATGCATAAGAAATAATCTATGCTTTCAAGGAATTTATGCTCAGAGGAAATGGATATAAAAAGAACTATATTGGAAAGAAGAAATAAATATGAACACAGAGATATAAAGTGGTTCTAGAGGACAGAGCAAAAACTTCCATTTGGATGAGGACAGAAGTTAATAATGCCATTTGGACAGAATTTTAAAGAGCCATTTGATATATTCACTCAGCCAACTTGGGAAGAAAAATCCAAGCTTGCAAAAGGAGGGTAAAGGCAAACACAGGCAGTGGAAGGTGGGTTTGAAAAATGCCATGAGTACCTTTGGGTACAGTAGGAGAAGTAGATTGAAGCCAGATCTCATGGACTTTGAATGCGAAACTAAGGTGCTATCTTGGTGAAACCATGTTATCATAGCAATGCTCTAAGACAAGTAGCTTTCAAACTTTCTTCTGCATCAGAATCAGGGCTTGCTAAAGCACAGTTCTGGGCTTCCTCCCCATATGTCCTAGTTCAGTAGATCTAGAGCTGCTGTTACTGTGTACCGTTGAGTCACAACTGATCCAGAGCTGACTCTTAGGTGGGTTTTCAGAGGCAGTGACTGTCACAGGAGGAGATTGCCAATCCTTCTGCGGAGCAGCTGGTGTTTTTGAACTGCATGCCTTTGGGATTGGAGCACAGTGCTCCCTTGGTCAAGAGTAAGCCTAAAAATTTGCATCTTCAGTAAATTCTCAGGCAATACTGATTTGAAAATCACTGTTGAAGAGTGAATCTGCCCAAGGTGATTGTGCAGTAAAGATTAGAAAGGGGAAAACAACACTGAAATCACCATGCAGAAGACAAACTCAACCAGGTGAAAAGGAAACGACTGTTGTGGGGTACTTGGGAACACAGGGTTTACTGTAGTCAAGGAATTGGTGTTTTTAAAGAAAAATCCAGTTTTATTTTTCTTCTGTGCAATCACTGAAAACTGCTCCAGATGTATTCCTAGAACTTCGACAGACTTGAATTTCTATTAATATGATACATGTATTATCTTCAATTAGTTCATAGTTTTATATTTATTAGAAGAATGACTTCCTTTCAAATTATGTCACAGAATATCTTTTGCTTTTTCTTGTATTGAGTTGGCCAAGAAAAGAACTCAATAAGAAAGGTGTACAAATGTGAGACTATTCCTTTCAGTGTTATAAATTATAGTTCTACTGAGTAAAAACAACTTCAAACTCACTGTATCTAGGTTTTGATGCAACTACAAAAGGTTTTCTAACATGCACGGCTAAGCACAATTGATAACAGTGCATCTAAATTCCAAAATCAATCTCCATAATAGTCTATGTGTTTCCTATTGTCAAAGGGGCCCTTTAGAGAAGTGAGAGAAGATCTTCACCCTGAAACCCACAGCGTCCCTTTCCAACAGGAAGTAGCTAAGAGAATACGCCATCCCCTTTTCCCTATGAATCAGGATGAAGTCTCTCTCAAGGAGGAGTGATAGGGAATGGCAAAGGACACACTGACAAAGGAGATTAATCAGAACTGGCTTTAACAAGCACTGTGGCAATTGGACAATTAAAACAGACTTTCAAGGGGGGAAAAAAAGAAGAATGAACTGGGGAGGAGGGTAGAGAAAATAGTGTAACAATGAATGAATGAAAACCCCAAATCTCTGTAAATGTTCATTAAGATGAGTAAAATTTAATTAAAAAAAAGGTTTTCTAATAAATTTTCCTATTCCAAAGAAAGTGCCTCTAAAATCTATCAAGATTCATAGTGGTTTATTGTATGAAGGTGAAACTCTTAAGAGAAGTGAGGGCTGGATAGGGACCTTGGAAAGTTTAGACAATAATTACGTTTTAGAAGTTAGCCAAACACTTATTCAATATTATTATGAACACTACCATTTATTCCTACCAATTTGATATCTAATAGCTAACTGGGGCAATATCTTCCTTTACTTTTCACAGAGATTTGTCCTGCAATAAAATACAGTATATCGAAAGGGGTACATTTGAAGCATTGCCTTTTTTGCAGTATGTGTAAGTTACAAGCAATTACAAATTAATTATATTTATAAATTTTATTAAAACTCAAATTGCAAATCTTTTTGTTATTTTGAAATGTTAAGCTCATATCAATGGGAAGATTCTAAAGATATGTAGAAAGCCTTTGTATCTCTGGGAATGATTGGAGTGAGAAGTGTTGGGCAGTTAAGAGTGGTAGAGCAGTGGTTCTCAACCAGGATAGTTTTGAACCAAACGGACATTCTGCAACATCTGGGGACACTGTTTATTATTATAATTGTGAGTGTGCTATTGGCTTCTTAGTGGAAGATGCCAAGGATTTTCCAGAGCATCCTGTAATGCACAAAATAGTCCTCACAACAAACAACAAATGTGAACAACAAATGTGTTGTTATTATTAGTTCCTGTTGAGTTGGCTGTGATTCATGTGACCTCATGTACATGTACAACAGAACAGAGTGTTGCCCAGCCTTGCGGTGTCTTTATGATCAGGGGAACCAAAATTTACGCAGCCCCAAATGACAACAGTGCTGTGCTTGAGAAACCTTCTTCTAGAATGAAGATTACTCAGTTCAAGCATTTCTTTACTGTTTTATACTGCATACACTGCATACACCACATGTATAAGTAAGAGTCTAAATGAGAAGCAAGTATCTTTCATGAGATTTCCTTATTGTGCAGGTAACGAGTACTGAAATTATTTTGTATCATAGCAAATTATGATCATTGTCAAAACATGGTGCTCTAAAAGAATATCTTATCTTTTCTATTTTGATTTTTTAGAAATCTCGGATGTAACTTAATTACCGAAGTCACCTTTGGAATGTTTCAGGCCTGGCATGGAATGCATTTTTTAAACAAGTTGTAAGTAGAATAGGTGGTGGAGAGCTGGGGCAAAAAATGTTTATGTGAGTAAACAAATATATAATGTTAGATAAGTATAAGACACAAATTCTGAAATTTGTATATTAAGATGCGTTTAGCCAACTGAGCAAACTATAGTACAGAGACCGAGAGCCTTCTCTAACCCCTGTGTGACGCGCTCTGCTGTCTCTAGTACTGATTCCTGTCATGGGCAGTACAAGTCACCAACCAAGTAATGTGCAAATTAACATTGTCAAGGGAATCCTGGTAAGCTGCTAGGATGGTCACTAGGATTCAATGTTTGAATTTTCTTTTTCTTTTTTAAAAAAACATTTATTGTGATTTAAATGAAAGTTTATAGTGTTCATTAATTCATTCATTGTTGCACATTTTCCTTCCTCCCCAGTCCACATTGCAATAAATCTCTCATTACAGATTGTTGTCAAACACATAATGCCCAATCATAAAATCCTGTCAGAAAGATCTTCTCTATGAACTTTGATAAATGTCGATAGTTACAGAAAGACTTCAGGCCTTTTGTTCATAGAGGGTTGCTATGAGTTGTGCTCAACTTGAAAGCACAACAATAGCACATCCATAAGCAAGGGATTTTCTTCCATTTCTCTAGATCTCTTTTTGTTTCTTGTAGCAATGTTTTGTAATTTTCTCTGAATAAGTCTTTTGTGTTTCTAGTTAGATTTACTCCCAAGTATTTAGTCTTGTGATTTAGCTATTGTGATAAATATCGGTTTTTCTTAGCTCCTGTTTTATATTCTCTTTGTCACTATAGAGAAATCCAATTGATTTTTGTATGTTGATCTTGTATCCTGTCACTTTGCTGAATTGGTTATCTATGTTCAGTAGTTTTCTTGCTGAATCTTTAGGGTTTTCTAAGTATACTATTATATCCTCTGGATTGAGAGATAATTTTACCTCCTCTTAGTCAATTTGGATAACTCTTATTTCCTTCTCTTGTCTTATTACTACTGTTAAGAATTCTAATAAAGAGCTTGCATTCCCTCGTGTGCAGCGTATCTCAGCTGGTCTGCCAAAAGACCCCCTGAGTGCCAGCCCTAGTCCCCCGCACAGCCCCATTTCCTCTCTGACAAGATGCAAACGATCATGAATCAGGAGAAACTTGCCAAACTGCAGGCACAAGTGCGCGTTGGTGGAAAAGGAACTGCATGCAGAAAGAAGGTGGTGGTTCATAGAACAGCTACAGAAGATGACAAAAAACTTCAGTTCTCCTTAAAGAAATTAGGGGTAAACAATATCTCTGGTATTGAAGAGGTGAATATGTTTACAAATCAAGGAACGGTGATCCACTTTAATAATCCTAAAGTTCAGGCATCTCTGGCAGCGAACACTTTGACCATTACCAGCCATGCTGAGACAAAGCAGTTGACAGAAATGT
>NW_006399827.1:14471093-14471604 GCF_000299155.1 Elephantulus edwardii
AGGTCTTTTCAGTTTCTGCTTAAATATAATTCATTCTTTGCAGCTAAATAAGCTGAAGAAGCCTGGGAATAAAATTTGAAACAAAGGTTAATAAAAGTCTTTGCCTAGTATTTGCTTTTCATTACTATTACTTCAATAATGATGATTTGTACAAAAAAAGAAAAATCATTTCTAGAAAGCTAATTTTGTCGTGTAATAATGGCCAGTGATGGAATTTGATTAAAGCTTTAGAATAGCTTAATGTAAAAAAAAAATTCTAATAAAATATTGAATAGGAGAGGTGATAGTGGGCATCCTTTCCTAATTCCTGTTCTCAAGGGGAATGCCTTTAACTTCTCTCCATTGAGAAAAAAAGTTGGCTTTCAGATTTGCATATATACTTTTTATTATGTTGAGGAAATTCCCTTCTAGTTCTGTTTTGTTGGGTGTTTTAATCAGGAAAGGTTGTTGTATTTTGTCAAAGGCCTTTTCTGCATCAGTTGACAGGATCATGCAGTTCTTGTTCTTTGCT
>NW_006399827.1:14474054-14483322 GCF_000299155.1 Elephantulus edwardii
TCGATCATTCTCTCTCCAGCTCCATTTCTGTCACCGAGTCCATGTTTTCCAACTACTGAATCTTCCTCTTTGTTCCCGACTTTTGCATTCCAGTCATCCATTATTATCAGTGCATCTTGGCTGCATGTTCGATCAATCTCCGATTGTAAAAGTTGGTAAAAATCTTCTATCTCCTCTTCCTTGGTTCTGGTTGTTGGTGCATATATTTGAATGATGAGTTTTCAAGTTTTCAAGCAATGAATTACAGTGATTGGTTTTTCTTAGGTTGAACCATCCTTGCACACCTGTTATGAATTCCACTTGGTCATGGTCAATTATTTTTTTCATGTATTGTTGGATTCTATTGGACAGGATTTTATTCAGGAATTTTGCATCTTTGTTCATGAGAGATGTTGGCCTATGGTTTTCTATTTTGGTGGTGTCTTTACCTGGTTTTGGTGTCAAGGATATGTCTGCTTCATAGATTGAGTCTGGGAGAATTCCATCTTTTTCTATTTTCTGAAAGAGTTTATGTAGAATTGGTGACAGTTCTTCTCTGAATGTTTGATAAAATTCTCTTTTAAAACCATCAGGTCCAGGGCTTTTTTTGGTTGGAAGCTGTTTATTACCTTTTCTGTTTTTCTTTTGTGATGGGTCTGTTCAAGTGTTCAGTTTCAGTTTGTGTCAGTTTAGGTAGGTTGTGATTTTCGAAGTATTTGTCCATTTCCTCTAGGTTTTCATATTTGTTTGAGTATAGTTCTTTTATAATATGCCATTGTTAACATTTTAAATTTTAGTTGGTTCCATTGTAACATTGCCTGTTTCATCCCTTATTTGGATTATTGTGTTTTTTCCTTCATTTCTTTTGTGAGTTTTGCTAGTAGTTTGTCAATTTTATTGACCTTTTTGAAGAACGAACTCCTGGTTTTGTTGATGGTTTCCAATGTTTTTCTGTTTACTATTCATTTATTTCTGCCCAAATTTTTATAATTTCAGGGTTTTTTAGAAGGTGTTGGGTTTTCTTGATGTTCTTTTTCATATTGTTGGAGATGTTGGGTTAGAGAGTCATTGGTCATTTCCCCCTGTCTTTTAAAGTGTTTGCTTATTGCTGTAAATTGACCTCTAATAACTGCTTTGGCTGTTTCCCAGAGATATTGGTAAGTTGTGTTTTCTATTTTTTTTTTTAAGTTGTGTTTTCAATGTCTTTTGTTTCAAGAAACTTTTTCATTTCATTTTTTATTTCAAGCAGGGTGTTGTTGAGCTTCCAAATATATGTTTGGTTTTTTTTCTTCTTCATCCTCTTGTTATTAATTTCTAGTTTTGTAACATTATGGTATGAGAAGATGCTTTGTATTATTTCTATGCTTTTGAATTTATTGATGCTTGCCTTGTGTCCTAAAATGTGATCTATTCTCAAGAACGTTCAATTGCACATTGGAGAAGAAGGTATACTATGCTTTTTTGGGGGTGCATTAGCTTGCTGAAACTGAGGAAGACCTGAAGCACTTTCTGCAGAAGGTCAAGGACTGCAGCCTTCAGTAGGAATTGAGGCTCAATATCAAGAAAACAGATTCTCACCACTGGGCCAATTGGCAACATCAGGATGGATGGTGAAGAGATTGAGATTGTTAACAGCTTTAGGTTGCTTGGCTCCATGATCAACACTCTTGGCAGCAGAAGCCAGGAAATTAAAAGACATATTGCGATGGTAAAGCCTGCTGTTAAAGACCTCTCCAAAGTACTGAAGAGCAATGATGCCACTCTGGAGACTAAGGTGTGCCTGATACAGGCCATGGTCTTTGCAATCATTTGCAAGCATCAGTGAGCTGGACAATGAGTAGGGAGGATCGAATGAGAATTGATGCCTTTGAGCTGTTGTGCTGGAGAAGAGTATTGAGAATACCATGGATTGCTAGGAAAACAAACAGATTTGTCCTGGAAAGGGTTAAACCGGGTGGCTCCTTGGAGGCAAGGATTCTGAAGTTTCTTCAGACATACTTTGGACATGTAGCAGGGAGGGACCAGTCCTTGGAGAGGGACGTCATGCTTGGGAGTGTGGAGGGAAGACCCTCTATATGAGATGGATTGGTTTAGTGACTGGAGTAATGGGGGTAGGTGTGTTGAAGACAGTGAGATTGGCACAGGATAGAGCAGGGTTTAGGGCTGTTGTACATAGGGTTGCTATAAGTTTCAGGCAACTGGATGGCACATTACAACAATAATAACTAGACTATAAATCTCTTTGAGATTGAGTTGGTTTATTTTGTGGTTTAATTCTTCAGCATCTTTGTTGAGTTTTTTTCTGGAAGTTCTATCTTTTCTTGAGAGTGATGTATTGAAGTCTCCAACTACTATAATAGTATTGTCTATTTCCTTTTTCAATTTTGTTAATGTTTGTTTATATATGCCTAAATATTTATTATTGTTACATCTTCTTGTTCTTGTTCTGTTGACCCCTTAATCGTTATTTAGTGATCTTCCTTATCTTTTATGATGACTTTTGCATTGAAATCTGTTTTATTGGAAATTAATATCACCACTCCTCCTTTTTTCTGGTTACCATTTGCTTGGTGTATTTTCTCACCCTTTTATTTTTAGTCGTTCTTTATCTTCATTTTTCAAGTGTGTCTCTTGTAGACAGCATACTGATGGATTTTAGTTTTTTTATCCAATCTGCTACTCTTTTTCTCTTCAGTGGTGCATTTAAACCATTTACGTTCAGTGTGATTATTGAGAGGCAAGATTTCATTGATATTATTTTGTTGAATTCATTTTGGTTTTGTTGCTAGTTGCTTTGATCCATCCTGCTGTCTATGGCACCTCTGTAAGAAGGACATCTCTCAGTGTTTCCTGTTGTGCTGGTCTTGTTTTTACAAACTCCCTTAGGTTTTGTTCTTTTTTTCCTGGGAATATCTTGATTTCTCCTTCATATTTGATGGACAATTTTGCTGGGTATAATATTCTTGGTTGGCAATGTATTCTTTGAGTGTTTGATATATGTCATTCCATTGTCTTCTTGCTTGCATGGTTTCTACTAAGAAATCAGCATTTAATCTTATTTGCTCTCGCTTATAGGTTACTCTTTCTTCCTCCCTCACTGCTTTCTGAATTCTTTCCTTATCTTTGGTTTTGGCAAATTTGGCTATGATGTATTGGTGTTTTTCTTTTGGGGTCTGTTCTATATGGTGTTTTCTCAGCTTCTTGAATATATATTCTCTCATTCTTCATTATGCCTGGGAAATTTTCTCCAATAATTCTCCTGCAACTTTTTTGGTGCCTTTGCTCACTTCTTCCTGTTTTGGGATTCCGATAATGCGCATGTTATTTCTCTTGATGGTATCCTACATTATTCTTAGGTTTTCGTCTTTTTCCTTCCTTTTTAATTCTGCCTTTTTGTTCTAGCAGATCAGTGGTGACAATTCTATTTCACTGATTCTGTGTTCCATCTTTTCAACCCTGTTCATGTGACCCTCCATCATGTTGACAGCACCTGAAACATTGGTCCTCATATTTTGGACTGTGATTTCTTGTTTTTCCAGAGCCTCTAATGCCTTGTTTGTTTTGTCTGCATTGGTTTGTTTTTTTTTTAGCTCCTCCTGGTTTTTGCTTGGGGTGTTCTGTAATTCTTCAAGTTTGTCTTTCACCCATTGAAAATACTCAATCATTGTTCTTTTAAATTTCTGACTTTCTGGCTTCAGGAAATCCATCATTACTGTATCACTTTAGGGCAAGGTCTGTTGTTCATAAGGTTGTGATGAGTCATACTTGACTCAATGACACCTAAAATAACAAGTTAATATGAAGTGATAGGTAAATGTGGTTTTATTTCCTTGATTACTAAATGGCATTGAACATCTTTTTATCTGCTTATAAGCCATTATTAGAATTTTCTCTTTGGAGAAATGGGGGGGAAATCTTTTCCCCATACTTAGTTTGATTGTCTTTTTCTTGCTGAATTTTAAGAGTTCTTTTAATATTGTTAATACTGTACCTTTGTCCACTTTGTAGTGCAGATAGTTAACATGCTTAACTACTAGTCAAAAGTACTAATCAAAAGTCCACTCAGAAGCTTCTCAGAGGAAAGACCTGTTAAATGATTTTTTAAAATCAGCTCTTGAATACCTTGTGAAACAACAGATTCTGCTTTGGCACATGTAACTATGGGCCAATTAAATATTTAGCCATGGGAGTCGATTGTTGTTGTTGTTGATGGTCATCGAGTCAAGCACGATTCATAGTGACCCTATGAACAAAAGACCTGAATCTTTCTATAACTATTGTAATTTCTAAAAGTTCATAGATTTTCCAGAGCCATGTTGTTTAGGAAGTGGATGCCACTCCTGCTTCCAAACTTGTCCTAAACTGGGAGCTCCACCAAACAGTGTCTACCATGGGTAACCATTATGGCATTGTGAACCCCCATGGCACAAGGGTCAACATCACAGCAACTCCAGGTTATCTCAGTACAGCAAAGTGACAGAAGAGTGCTGTAGCACTTAGAAGAATGTTTCTCCAAAATATCATAACAACCAACTTTTAAATATAAAGAACCCCCTCCACAAGGCCTTGCTTATTCTAAAAAAGAGGATTAAATAAAAGACAACCAATATAAAATGTTGTTATGTGCTATCAAGTCGCCCGTGGCCCATAGTGACCTTGAATCCTTCCTTGTCCTGAGCCAGTCTCGCTAATGCCAACACATTAACCTCCATTGCCCCAGTTACTGTATCAGTCCATCTCATCCAGGGTCTTCCTCTCCTGCTCTGTCCCTCCATCCTTCCAAGCTTGATGTCCTTCTCCAAGGACCGGTCTCTCCTGGCCACGTGCCCAAAGTATGTGAAACAGAGCTTCAAAATCCTAGCCTCTAAGGAGAAACTTTGATTCACTCTCTCCAAGACAGACTTACACGTTTTCTTGGCAGTTTATGATAGGTTCAAGGCTCTTCTCCAGTACCACAACTCAAAGGCATAAATTCTTCTTCTGTCTTCCTTAGTCATTGTCCAGCTTTCTGAAGTATAACAAGTAATTTTGAAAACATGGCCTTCATTAGGTGTACCTTTGTCTCTAGACTGACATCGTTGCTCTGCAGCACTCTGAAGAGGTCCTTGACAGCAGATTTTCCCAATGCAATTTGTCTTTTGATTTCCTGACTGCTGGTGTGTGAAGAGTGTTGATTATGGAGCTGAGTAAGCTGTAATTGCTAACAACCTCTATCTCTTCTCCATCTATCATGGTACTGTCTATTGGCCCAGGAATATTCTGTAAACTTTTGTTATCAGAATCTTGTCTGAGATGGTATTACCAAATATTTGTTCCCAGTCAGCAGGTTCTCTTTTTACCCTGTTGGAAAAAGTTTTTGATGCACACAAGGATTTAATATTTAGAAGGTCCCATTCATCAATTTTATCCTCTTCAGATTGTGCATTTCTGGCTGTGTTTGGCAATCTCTTTATACTGTAGAGTAGGGCTTCTAAACTTGATCCCAGTTTGTCTCTTATGAACTTTATGGTTTTGGGCTTTACTCCCAGGTCTCTGATCTACCTTGAGTTGATTTTTGTATATTGGATGAAATTTGGATCCTGTTTCAGCTTTCTGCAGGTGGAAATCCAGTTTTGCTTGTACCATTTGTTGAAGAAGTTGTCATTTCCCCATTTGATAGCTTTGATTTCCTTATCAAGTATCATTTGACCATAGGTAGCTGAATCTATTTCTTGGTTCTCAATTCTGTTTCATTGGTCTATGTGCCTGTCCTTGTACCAGTACCATGGTTTCTACTGCTGTGTATGTAGTAGGTTTTGAGGTCAGGGAGTGCTATGGCTCCCTCCTCATTTTTGTTTCTCAGAAGTGTTTTGCTTTTTTGGAGCCTCTTGCCTCTCCAAATAAATTTGACAATTTTCCTTTCAATCTCCTTGAAAAATGAATTTGGAATCTGGATAGGAAGACTCAATATCATGAAAATGTTCTGCATAAAACTTAATGACTGCATGTAACTTAACAATTCATTAACATAGTTAACTGGATAGATTTACTTTTATTTCTGTTTCTTTTCTTTTTTTAAGAATTAGAAAGAAATACTGTACCAGCATGTTAAAATAAAAAATCATGTTGAACGGAACATCGTAGTCACAAAAGAGTAAATACTGTATAACACTGCTGTTCTAAAATGGGACAGACATGGGGAAGGAATGGGAAAAGAGATAATGAACTCAGCAATAGAACAGATAAGGGGAAGAAATGTCCAAAAGGAATATATGAGTAGGCATTATATGTATGTAGACAGTCTGGAACAATTGGTACATTTTGGGGTGAGGCTGAGGCAGGAGGAGCGGAAGATAATGTGTAATAATGAATTTAAAATTAATGCAAAAATTAATCTCATTTTATTAATACATACTCAAAATACTCTTTGTATACTCAATAATATTTCTTCAAGTTCTCAGGGCTGACAGTGATAGCAGGCTGTAGTCTCTGCCCTAGAGAAGCTGGCAGTCCCAAGACTGAAAATAAATGGGTGATTACATGCCCAGTAACAAGGCTGTGAAACAAGAGTACACTCTGGCCTTCTCAAGTTCTCTGCCTTAGATTTAGCCCTTTCCTCTTCTATTCCACAGCCAAAGATTAGTCCTTTTTTATTTTGAAAAAAAGATTAAGTGAATTGGCCATGAAATTTCCTGAGGTTGTAGAGACTGAAATGAAATGACTTGGATTTTGGAGCACACTAGGAATAGTATTTCCTTTGAAGCAAAGGCTTCCTTCCTCGCAGCAAGTCACTTTGAGGGTTTTCTACCTTAATGAGGTTTCAGATTTCTGTCTTCCCTATTTATTTTCTCGAGATATGAGTGCTTCCTAAAAAAAAAAAAAAAAAAAGAAATAATGTTTTACATATTCTAAGGTTGATTTCTAACTAAAGGCAGAAAATAGTCTTGCTTTTTACCTACAAGTTTCATACACTCTGCCCCCAACACCTGCAAATGAATATCAACTTTCTTAGAAATTGAGAATGCTAATAATTTCAATTTTATTGCTCTTCCCTTAGAATTCTCAGTCGTAATCCTCTGACAACTATTGAAGATCCATATCTTTATAAATTGCCAGCATTAAGTTATTTGTAAGTACTGTAAAAATCTTATGTGTCTTGAAATGAGATGTCTCTTCATTTTCACTTTTGTCAAATATTAAGTATTTTTTACTTAGGGCAAAAAGTCATAATAATAATTTGGTTATTAAATTAAGTTATTGACAAAGAAATAAATTAAAAAAGGATGAAACTGAGCAAGACAGAAGCAGAGCAGTGTTGAAGAAAGCAGCAATATTGTACCTACAGATACATGTAGAAATAGAATTTATTTTTGTTTAAAAAGAAGAGATTGAAATATAGGGTCCTGATGAGGACAAGTTGGGAGAGCAAAGGCCTAGAGCCTAATAAAGACATTTATGAATGAGATGATTTGTGCCCGTACATGCTAGTATGCTGGGACTGTTCTACTTTGTCTCTGTAATCTCAATCTGACCATTAGCAGGACCACTTTTTGCTCTCAGAAGTATTCCGGTTGTGTAATAAATTAGTCACTCACTTATGGAGGATGATCCAGTTCTGAGGCCATGAGTCTGGGCAAAAACATGGGTGCCAGGGTCCTGGGTGGGGTGTAAGACTAGGAGAAGGGTTCCCAAGCCTTGGAGGGCTCTGTGTTGTCCATCTGTCTTTTCTCAACACTCAGCAGCTAGAAACCGGTCTTCCCGGGCTCTCAGAGCAATTGCAGCGCACTACAAAGGTGTGGACCAGACAGTGTGTGGCTGGGAGGAGGCCAAAATCAACAGCTCCAACGAGCTCGGCTATGACCGCCAGCGTGGGAAATTCACACTCACTCGGGCTGGGCTCTAATACCTGTACTATCAGGTGCACTTTGATGAGGGGAAGGCTGTCTACCTGAAGCTGGATTTGCTGGTGGATAAAACCCTGGCCCTGAGATGCCTGGAAGAATTCTCGGCCACAGCTGCCAGCTCTCTGGGGCCCCAGCTCCGCCTCTGCCAAGTGTCTTCTGGGCTGTTGTTACCTCTTCGGTCAGGTTCCTCCCTACAGATCCTCACCCTCCCCAGGGCACATCTCAAGGCTGCCCCCTTCCTCAACTACTTTGGACTTTTCCAGACTCACTGAGGGGGCTCTGCTCCTGCAATGGTTCTCCTAAGTTTCTGGCTCCCCACTTCCTCCACTCCTAAACAGCTCCTCACTCCAGGCCCCCTCTCTCATAGGCCTCAGGCTTGCTCACTTGTTGCCATCACACATACACAATCCTGTTATTCCCTTCCAAAGGCCTACCTTGGGCTGCCTACTCCACTGGTTCCCAAAGCCCTGGCCTCTCTCCCATTTATCTCCTCCAACCCGGACTGTGGCCCCCCAGAACACTGTGTTTACTCTATGGGGAAGGATGGGCCCAGAAGACCCTTCTTCAGGTACTCAGAGGTGCTGGACCTGATGGCAGGAAGCCAAAGAGACTGGGACTTGGGATGAGGTCAAGTGTCCCCAAATGTGAGGAGGAAGAGACCAAGAACAGCTCTGCCCTATGCGTCCCTATGGATTTTAAAACAGATATTAGTTTTATTATTATTGTGACAAAATATTGATAAGTGGATATTAAAGAGAATAATTAATAAAAAAAGAAGAGATTAAGATCTTCCTACAAAAAGAAAAAGCAAAGAATCAGAAGAATTTAATGTCACATAGAAGTTTAAAGAGTGATAATGGTAAAAGACTAGAAATTCTACCATTCTGTGTAGATATCGTTAATGTGATACTATAAATAATGTACATTTTCTTCAAAAAGAATGCTCTAGAACTACTTCTATGGAAAATAATTTAATCTGACTTGTTTTATAGAAAACCCCAAATTGAGTAGTTACCTGTTGTTAAGTATCTTTAAAGTTGAGAAGCTTTCTGTTTGGGTTCATGTCATAGACATGTGGGCTTTCTCCTTCAGAGACTTGGGAGCAACACAAGTGTCCCTCAAGACAGTTGAGAACATCCTCCCAATGACGCTTCAATTGCAAAAACTGTAAGTCTTTTTTTCCCCTTAAATTTGTTTTAACTTAAGTGGGGAGTTTTTTTTATTTTAATAAATTGCTTTAAAAGTAATTTTATTCAAGTCCAGAAATCTGTTTAAGAGGGAAAATTATTAGGTATTTTTTTCATGACAGGAGTCCAGAGGGAAGGCTGTATAGTGGAGTGGACCTGGGTGGAGGGATTGTAAAACAATGAAAGAATTTTTCTTTTACTTTTGCAAGAGGGTAGTGT
>NW_006399827.1:14483457-14546844 GCF_000299155.1 Elephantulus edwardii
TAACAGGAAAAAAAAGTTATTTTATTGAAGTCCAATTACATGTAATCAAATTTACTATTTTAAAAATATACATTTCAATGACTGGTCGGATGGTAGTGGGTCATCAGAAACTTTTAACATTGGTGAAACTAAAGTTGGTATACCACTGCTGAATTTGAATTTGACTAGCTTTTTAAAAATAAAGAAAGAAATGTGTATAATTAAGTCAATCAAGTCAACGCCACAGTCAATCAAGATGAGAATATTCCATTATCCTGGGAAGACTCTTTGCGCCTCTTTGCCATCCACCACCTCCTGCTGCCTCCTCATGGCAACCTTTTATTTGATTTCTGTCCCAATGGCTTTACCTTTCTGGGATGTCTTAGGAAGTAAATCTATTAAGTCTTTTAAAGATATCTCCTTTAATTTAGCATAATCCTTTTGAGATGTGTGCATATTGCTATATATATCAATATTTAATTCCTTTTTATTGTTGTATTCCAATTAGCTAGGGTGCTCTAGTGGCTTAATGGTAGAAGCTGGGCTGCCATCTCAAAGTCATACAGCTGAAATGCAGGAGAAAGATGGCCAGTCTCCTGCTGTGCCATTTACTACCTCTGAAAACCCTGTGGAAGGTCAGCTGTGGGTCAGTTCTGACTTGAGAGTACACAACAGCAGTTCTGGTTACATAAATATATCAGTTTGTACTCTCATCAGCTGATAGACAAAGGGCTTATTTCTACATTTGGAAGCATTCACAAGCCTTTGTGTTAACATGTCTTTGGAGTACATACCTAGGAAAGAAATGCTGTTCTCATGTATACAGTGCATATTTAACTTTGTAAGACATCACTAAACTTTTTTCCAAAATGGTTGAGCATTTTGCTCGCCCTCAACAGTCAACACTGGAACTGCATACATTTTCAAATGCCAACCATTTCCAAGTTAAAGCTCATTTACAAGTAAGTGTGGGTTTGTTTATTTGTTTGTTTGTTTAGAGTGTGTGTGTGTGTGTGTGTGTAGTGCCAGCTCAGTGCAAATACACCAATACTATTAGTACCTAGCTATAGGTCATTTCCAGCTCAATGCTACACAACAACCACATAATGCCTCTATATGGTTATCATTGTTATTGATTTCGAATTGGGATCAACTCATAGCTGACTCTCCACCAGGTTTTTAGAGGTTGTAAATTGCACAGGAGAAGACTACTTATCTTTCTTCAAAGTAGTTGCTGGTGGATTTGAACCGCATGCCTTTAGGTTGGAAGCAATTTTCCTTACCACAAACTTTGGTGGCCTAGTGGCAAGAAGCTGTATTGCAATCCCGAAGGTACACAATTCAATTCCACCAGAAGGATGGACAATCTCCTCCCATGCAATTAACTGACTCTGAAAACCCAACAAAGGGTCAAGTATAGGTCGATTCTGACTTGATGGTACACAGCAACAACCAGCCACCAAACCCCCCCAAGTTATATAATAGCAGGTGAGCAATAATATTTCTTAAAAGCTGGTGATGATACCTGCTTATTTGCTATTTGTTTATGACAGTTTATCTTATTGCATTATAAAACTTTTTTATGTTCTGAATACATATTCCTTTTTTCAGTTAAGTGTGTTATAAACATTTTCTCCCAGGGTTTGGTTTGTCATTTCATTCTCTTGAAAGTATCTTTTGAAGAGTGGAAGTTTTAAATTCTGAGGAACTTTAATTTTCTTACTTATATGGCTTGTGCTGCTTTTGTGTCTTAGAAATGTTTACATAACCTAAAACCTGGAAGGAATTTCTCCTGTGTTTTGGCTTTTTTTTTTCTTCCCAGAATTTTCATAGCTTTTTTTTTTTTAAATAGCCCTTCCAAATTAGGTCTGTGGTCCCTTTTGAGTTAACTTGCATATATGATGTAAGCTAAGAGCTGGGTTTATTTGTTTGTCATTTAAAACAAAATTTTTACAAAACCCTGCCAATTATAGTCTATTATACAATCTGCTGCTGTTGTTGTTCTGTTCCATTGAGTCGCTGTAACAGCTCTAAACCCTGTTCTATTTTTTGCCAGCCTTATTGTCTCTGACACACCTACCCCAGTCACTGACTCAATCCATCTTATGGAGGGTTTTCCTCTCTTGCGCTGTCCTTACACCTTCCCAAGCATGATGTCCCAGTCCAAGGACAGGTCTGTCCTTCCAACATGCCTAAGTATGTCAGACGAAGCTTCAGAATTCTTGCTCCAAGGAGCAGCCTGGTTTCACCATCTCTAGCTAAAGAAAATGAAATCAAATCTACAGGAACCAAAATATGACCTTATCCCACCTGAATTTCAAAACCATCTCAGGACACTAATGAACAAAGACCAGATGAGTTGTGGTAGGATATCAAGAATATCATCCAGGAAAAGTTCAAAAGGTCATTTCAAAGACAGAGGAGGAAAAAATGACCAAAATGGATGTCAGAATAGCCTCTGAATATTGCACTAGAGCTCCAAGAAGCCAAAGCAGAGGGAAGTATTCAAGATATTAAAGAGCTGAACAGAAGATTTCAAAAGGCAGCACGGGAAGACGAAGTAAAGTATTACAATGAAATGTGCAAGAAGCTGGAGTCAGAAAATCAAAAGGGCTGAACTCACTCAGCATTTCTTAAGCTCAGGGAACTGAAGAACAAATTCAAACCTCAAGTTGCTATACTTAAAGATACTTTGGGAAGAAATTAAATGATTCAGGAAGTATTTGGGAAGAAAATTAAATGATTCAGGAAGTATTAAAAGAAGATGGAAAAATTATACAGAGTCATTGTACCAAAAGGAATTGGCAAACACAGAAGAATTTAATGAAACAACATATAAGCAAGAGCCTATGGTGATGAAGGAAGAAGTTCAAGCTGCTTTAAAAGAATTGGCAAAAAATAAGGCCCTAGGAATTGATGGTATACCAATTGACGTATTTCAACTAACAGATGCTAACCTGGATGTGCTTACAAAATTGTGGCAATAAATCTGGAGGACAAGCACTTGGCCAACTGACTGGAAGAGATTTGTATTTGTTCCCATTCCAAAGAAAGGTGATCCAACAGAGTGTGAAAATTATCAGACAATATCATTGATATCACATGCAAGCAAGATTCTGCTGAAGATGATCCCAAAACGACTGGAACAGCACATCAGCAGAGAACTGCCAGAAGTCCAGGCTGGTTTCAGAAGGGGCTGTGGTACTAGGGATATTGTAGCTAATGTTAGATGGATTCTGGCAGAATTCAGGGAGTACCAGAGGAATGTCTATCTGTGTTTTATTGATTATGCAAAGGTGTTTGCCTGTGTGGATCACAACAAACTGTGGCTGACTCTGAGAAGAGTGGGAATCCTGGAACACTTGATTGTGCTAATGCAAAACCTATACTTGGACCAGGAAGGAGCTGTCAGAACAGACCAAGGAAACAATGCATGGTTCAAAATTGGGAAGGGTGTACGCCAGGGATGTGTCCTTTATCCCTCCGTACCTTTTCAACCTATATGCACAACAGATTATCCGGGATGCTGGGCTGTATGAGGAGAAGTGTAGCATCAGGGTTGGAGGAAGATTTACCAGGAATCTGCCTTATGCAGATGACACAATCCTGCTTGCTGAAACTAAGGAGAACCAGAAGCGCTTGCTGCAGAGGGTCAAGGATTGCAGCCTTCCATATGGATTGAGGCTGAATATCAAGAAAACAGATTCTCACCACTAGGCCAATTGGCAGCATCAGGATGGATGGTGAAGAGATTGAGATTGTTAACAGATTTAGGTTGCTTGGCTCCATGATCAACACTCTTGGCAGCAGCAGCCAGGAAATTAAAAGACATATTGCGATAGTAAAGTCTGCTCTTAGAGACCTCTCCAAAGTACTGAAGAGCGATGATGCCACTCTGGACACTAAGGTATGCCTGATACAGGCCATGGTCTTTGCAATCACTTGCTAGCATCAGCGAGCTGGACAATGACTAGGGAGAATAGAATGAGAATTGATACCTTTGAGCTGTGGTGTTGGAGCAGAGTATTGAATATGCCGTGGATTGCTAGGAAAACAAACAGGTTTAGCTTGGAGAGGGTTAAGCCAGGCTGATCCTTGGAGGCAAGGATTCTGAAGTTTGTCTGACATACTTTGGACATGTTGCAAGGAGGAACAAATCCTTGGAGAAGGACGTCATGCTTGAGAGGGTGAAGGGACAGTGCATGAGGGGAAGGCTGGAGACAGTGAGACTGGCACAGGATAGAGAGGGTTTAGGGCTGTTGTACATAGGGTCACTATGAGTTGCAGGCGACTCAACAGGACTAATTTGTTTCTTCTCCTAGCAGTCCATGGTATATTCAGTATGCTTCTCCAGCACCAAAACTCAGTCATCCATTCTCCTTCTGTCATACCTAGTAACTAAAACTAAAATTGTACCATCTTCACTCCAATACAGCCATTTAAGTAGAAATGTGCTATTATAGCAAAGTGAGGAGTTACATGACATTAGTATGCAAAGAGGCCTTGTTGTTAGCAATCTTCTCGAAGCACTATTTTTCTTAAAGAAATCTAAGACTATTTATTGACCACTGTTCACCAGTTATTTACAATAAAGTAAACAATATACAATTGGATTAACATTCTGATTACTACAAAGTTGTTTTTCCTGGCTTCAGGTGAAACAGTAACCCAAATACTGAGGACATTTAACCTATATCCTAATGAATGGGTTAGGGTAAAAAAAAATAATGCAAGTCTGTAGTTTAGATTACAAGGTTGTTCACTAGATTACAAGGTCGTTCACTCATATTGCCAAAAAACTGCAACATGGCTAATCATCTTATGTTTTTACCGGTAAAGTCTCAGACATTCAAGGAATTAAGACCGTTTTAGTCAATACAGCACGAGTATTTAGATTTAGGTAAAAGAAGCAGTTCTCTAATCAAATGCCCATTTAACTTTGCTTGCCTTGTTAAAACACACCTGAATTTCCTAAGTTTTCCTCTCTGGGTGGAGTTTTTAACAGCGATCAAGATTTTTCTTTCAGGTAATTTTGCAAATAAGCATTTTGTTTATATGACTTATACAGACATGAGTTTTGATACAGATGCTTTAGACAGTACAACTTGTTGTTATGTGTCGTCGAGTCGCTTGCGATTCATAGTGACCCTGTGTACAACAGCCCTAAACTCTGCTCTGTCCTGTGCCAATCGCACTGTCTCTGACACTCCCATCCCGATTACCCCAGTCACTGAATCAATCCACTTCACAGAGGGCCTTTCCCTCCTGCGCTGTCCCTCCACCCTCCCAAGCATGATGTCCTTCTCCAAGGACCGGTCTCTCCTTAAAACATGCCCAAAGTATGTTAGACGGAGCCTCAGAATCCTTGCCTCCAAGGAGCCACCCAGTTTAACCCCTTCCAGGATGAACCCTTTCCACAATGAATCTGTTTGTTTTCCTAGCAGTCCATGGTACTCTCAATATTCTTCTCCAGCACCACAGCTCAAAGGCATCAATTCTCCTTCTATCCTCCTTGGTCATTGTCCAACTCTCTGATGTATAACAAGTGATTGCAAAGACCATGGCCTGTATCAGAAACACCTTAGTCTCCAGAGAGACACCATTGTTCTTCAGTACTTTGGAGAGGTCCCTAACAGCAGACTTTCCCATGGCAATACACCTTTTAATTTCCTGGCTACTGGTGCCAAAACTGTTGACTATGGAGCCAAGCAAACTAAAGCTGTCAACAATCTCAATCTCTTCACCATCCATCCTGATGCTGCCAATTGATCCAGTGGTGAGAATCTTTGTCTTCTTGACATTGAGCCTCAATCCATATTGTAGGCTGCAGTCCTTGACACTCTGCAGCAAGCGCTTCAGGTCCTCCTCAGTTTCAGCAAGCAGGTTTGTGTCATCTGCATAACGCAGATTGTGGATAGATCTTCCACCAATCCTGTTGCCACATTTCTCCTCATAGAGTCCAGCCTCCCGGGTAATCTGTTCTGTATACAGGTTGAAAAGGTATGGGGATAGGATGCATCCCTGGTGTACGCCTCATTACCAGGTCTTTTATTTGATTTGAAAATACATGGTTTTAAAATTCTTTTCTATTTAACTTAAACTGATCTATACTTTCAGTCAGTCAGAATGATTGTAATCAATTTACTCATGCTTGTGAAATGCTATTTTTGTTTAGAATAGTTTTGGTGGAAAAAAAATTTACAAATGTATTTATGTGTGTAAACCAAATAAAACAGACCTCCAAAATGGTCCATAAACATATATTACAGGTTAAACACAAGTTTAGATTCAGTAATGATTATGAAAAAATTTCCAATGTTTAGAAAAGATGTATATAAATAATTTTATTTCTATCTATCTATCATCTATCTCTATCTCTGTATCTCAATGCACACAATTATTGAACTTCATCTTCTGGACAAGAATGCTAAGGTGGTCTTTCTTCATAAAATGCAATTACAATTTGAGGACATTTCAAGTTTGCCTCTTTTGTCAGCAGCAAGTCAGCTCATCTTAATCTTTTCATTTCATGAGAAAAATTAATTCTCCACTGCTGTCTGTGGTACCAATTATTCACTCAGGATCAAGACCTCTGGCAAAGCAGCATCTCGTTTCTTCTTTGATTTGCTATTATCAGATTCACTGTCAGATTACAATTTCCTTTTTGTGCCATCTTTTTCTTTACCAGCTTTTTGAGAATTCAGAAATGTTTTAATCAATTCCGGGTAATCTAGATTTTCTTCACATTCCCAAGTATTGTCAGCATCTATAAATCTCTTCCACTTGAGGAAAGATTCCACCTTCCTATCCACTACATGTTGGTCCAGCACTTTGTCTACCATAAATTCTTCAGGTTCTGCCTCTTCAACTTTGTTTACTCTCCCTTTATGTACAACTGCTTTCTTTACCACTACCATCACAGGATGATTTGGTCAAGGAGTCAGGAAGTGATTTCTGATCAAAAGGACATAAAATGTGAAACATAATTTCAAACTCTTACAAAATACACACTTAACCTATTGAGATTAGTGTAATCCAGAAATATATTACTCCAAGAAAAATCTCCAAATTATAAACTGAAATTACTCTATGGGGTAATTTTTAAATTAAACAACAGTTTGGCTAACTTAGTAAAGTCCTTTAAAGGATTGTGTAGTTGAGATCAAATTGCTAGCTATAATTGTAAATCACATGAATGGTTTAGGTTTAGGACATGGTAAATCTAAGAAATGATAGTGAAACAAAGTGGGTAGAGACAACAAGAATGGTGAAAACTGCAGCTAGTATTGCTGAATTACACATGGAGACATAGTCAAATGGGCATTTACTCCACTCCATATATTTTCACCAAAATTAAAAAGAAATCAATAAAAAATCATCCCTAGGTCTATGGCTTGGTCTGCTTTTACTAGTGAAGTAACCCTTTTACCATTATTGTAATTGTCTTTGTTTCCATTTACAGGATTTTACCTAGTCGTCTGACTTGCTGCCTTTGCCAATCTAAAAGCACCATTGAAGTTGTATGTAAAACACTCAAGATGCACTGTGACAGTGAATGTCTGCAAAACAACATATACTGTAGTGAGTGTCAATTGCTGCATTATAAATTTTAAACCAACAAGTAAATTATTTCTTTTTATTCACTGATTTCATTCAGAATCCCATTAGAACTAGTTGTAAGAACTGCTCCCGTGCTGAAGGTTTGATACGTCAACAATATTATAATGAATCCTAGCATATAAAGAACAAGAGAAAGAAATGAAAGGATATAAAGAATATTGCAGAGTATGTACCATGCTATCTGCATGGACTTTACCTCTCAAATGAGAACTTTTTTTGTGTAATGTATTGCAGTTTTGTAAACTGATTGCATAAGTACTGTATTCTGTCCCAAGTGCCCCCTGTGTTAGGACAGCTATAGATCTGCTTTTGTGTGTTGTTCTGGTTTGGTGGGTTTGTTTTTTTTTTTTATTTCATAAAGGAGTAACAGTGATAATGCTTGATAAATTTGGTGTGTAGCCTCAGGTTAACAAACCAGACACTGCTTCTGTCCAGCTTTCCTAACACATGGGAAGACTCTCCCTTTCTTAGATTGTCCAACTCTGAGCTTGTTCTGAATCTCAAGGTTTCTTTGACTTCCAAGACAATCAGATATTTTTAATGCTTAACCTATGAATAAAGTTTATTTGCACTAACTTAATTAATTCCATGATGTGACACCGTCACATGCAAAGAGCCAGAATATGGATTTCTAACAGTGATAAATGGAACAATAATAATGCTTTGCTACTTAAATGTACACATATTGCTTCCTTTGAAATCATTTCTGTTATTCTCTTCTTTCCCAGAGGTCACCAGAAAAGATGTTTTTAAACTCCCTATATAGATAAAGCAAAGCAAGAGCAGCAGTGTTGAGTGCCACAGCCTGCTGCCCTGGTTAACTCCCCCAAAGCTGAGCTCTTCATAAGCCCATGCTCCTCCTATACTGTAATCTTCTTGTTGATTGCTGTCGAGTTAAGCATGATTCATCACTCACAAGATTTTTCATTCTTCTGAAAGAGAACACAAACTGCATCATGGTGCATTTGGCCTTTGTACATTCAGAAGCTCTGAGTGCTTCTTTGAGGGGGGAAATATTAAATATGAAATTAAAGGAAGCCTAGTAGACCTCTGTCAAAAGTTGCTTCTTCCCTTCTGTAGTGTAGAACTTCAAATAATGATTGTCCTGAAATCATATTATCCCATAGATTTCTTGAATCATGAACATGGCAAATTAAAAAATCCTTTCACCAGTTGGATGTTGTTGTTATTGTTATAGGCCATCAAGGTGAGTATGACTTGTGGAGAACCACATGAGATCTGAAACTTGTCTTATACTGTTCCATCCTCTTAAACTCTGATATATTTGACTGCACAGCTACAATTAATGTGTCAATCTATCTTGTTGAGGGTCTTCTCCTTTGTGACCCTCACCTTTCCAAGCATGATGTTGCTTTCCAAGGAATAGCCCCTCCTTATAGCATGCCCAAAGTAAGTGAGACTAAGCTCCCTGTTCTTGCCTCCAAGGAGCATTCTGGCTGTACTTTCTTCAAGACATATCTGTTTGTTCTGATGGCAGTTCATGGCGTATTCACCACTCTTCTCCAATATACAATTCAAAGCTATTGACCAAAAAAAATGCCCCTGAAATCAATGGGATGCCAACTGACATGTTTCCACTAACAGATGCAGCCCTGGACATGCTCATGGGTGTGTGCCAGAAAATGTGGAAGGTAGCTACCTGGTCAACTGACTGGAAGAGATGTATTCTTATGTCATCCTTATTCATTGTCCAGTTCTCAGATGCAGAGCAGGTTACTGGAAAGACCATGGTGTGAATCAAGTGACTTTAGTCTTTAAACTGACATCATTGCTCTTCAAGACTTTACAGAGGTCCCTGACAGGCAACATTCTCAACACCATATATGTCCTGATCTCTTGACCGCTGGGACCAAGAAGATTGGTTGTGAATTCAAGTAGATGAAATTGTTGACAATTTCAAACTCTTCTCTTCTACCATGAAGTTCCCATTTGGCTCAATTATTGTTGATGGTATAGTTAAGTGCCGTCGAGTCAAGCATGACTCATAGTAACCCTATGAACAAAAGACCTGAACCCTGGGCGAGCTCTGGTGGCCTAGTGGCAGGAAACTGCACGGCAATCCCAGAGGTGTGTGGTTCAAATCCACCAGATCCTCAGCTGAAGAAGGAGGAACAATCACCTCCTGTACCAGTCAGATCCACTTTGATGGTACACACATAAAAAAAAAAGAAAAAAAAAGACCCGAACCCTGTTCTATAACTATTGTCTTTTCTCTAAATTCATAGAGTTCCTGTCTGCTGCCAAGCCTGTCTTAATCTGGGAACTCCACTAAACACGGTCCATCATGGGTAACCATTATGGCATTTGACACACTAGTGGCACAGTGTTCAGTATCACCGCAACTCCAAGTTATCTCAGTAGAGCAAATTGACAGACCAGTGCAGTACTACTTAGAAGAATGTTTATTCCGAACACAGTTAACTCCAGGCCCGAGAGATTGGCCCAGTAGTGAGTTTTGGTTTTTTCCTTGATGTTGAGATGGAATCCATATTAAAGGCTGTAGTCTTTGATCTTCTGCAGCAAATGTTTCAAGTCTCCCTCAGTTTCAGAGAGCAAGGCTGAGTCATCTACTTAGTGTAGGTCTTCTTCCTAAAACTCCAGCTTCTCAAATGATTTGCTCAGCATACAGATTTTGTCGATATGAAGAAGTAATTATCGCTGAGGCTCACCCTTTTTTATTTTTAAACAATGTTACCTGCTCTGTTCAGACAGCTTCTTGGTCTAGGGTATAGATTTCATATAAGCATAAATATATGCTGAAATTCCCTTTCTTCTCAGTGTTAGTCATAGTTTGTTGTGATCCACAGCCAAATGCCTTTGCATCATTAATAAAATACATATAGACATTCTTCTGGTATTTTCTGCTTTCACCTGAAATCTGTCTCATATCAGCAATGATATTCCTGGTTCCATCAACTCTTCCAATGCAGCTTGAACTTCTGATAGTTCTCTGTCAGTGTACGGTTCCCTTTCTTGGGAGTGGGAACCAGCATGGATCTCGTCTAGTCAATTGTCCAGGAAGCTATGTTTCAAAGTTTCTGGCATACACTCATGAGCATGTCTAGGACTACATCTGTTAGTTGGAACATGTCAACTGTGATCCCATTGATTCCTGGGGCATTTTTTTTTTGGTCAATGCCTTTAGTGCAGCTTGACATTTTTCATGATCACCATTGACTCTTTATCAAATTCTGCTGTTTTTGTTGTTGTTTGCCATCAAGTTGAAACCAACTCATAGCTGACCCTCCAGTGAGTTTTAAGAGGCAGTAAATTGCATGGGAGGAGATGGTCCAGACTTCTCTTGTAGAGCGGCTGTTGGATTTGAACCAAATACTTTTGGGATTGCACACTCCAGGCCGTCAGAGCAATCAGCCAATTATTTTTTGGTACGATGACTGTACTCCCTCCCTCCTTTTGAGGCTTCCTGAATATTTCAAGATTTTCCCCATAGAGTCTCTCAGCATTGCAATTGAATTGTTCTTTTTTAGTGATTTCACTTGAGAAATGCTGAGTGAATTCTCCCCTTTTTGTTCTCCAACTCTAGAACTTTGTACAATCTGTTATAATTCTTTGAATGTACCAACTGGATGACTCAAAATATGATCTCAAGTCCATTCCACTTGAATTTACAAACCATCTTAAGAATTGTTTGAAGCATTGAACAGTAATGATGATGGAAAACCAAATGAGCTGTGGGATGACATCAAGGATATATATCATCCATGAAGAAAGCAGGTCAAACAAAGAGAAAAACAAAACTGAAACTGATGTCAGAAGAAACTCTGAAAATTACCCTACAGCATCTGAAAGCCAAAACAAGGAAAGAGATGTTGAAGTAAAAGAGTTAAACAGAAGATTTTAAAGGGCAACCAGAGAAAACAAAGCAAACTACTATAGGAGAATTTCCAGAGACCTAAAATTGGAGATTTAAAGGAAAGCACTTGCTCGGCATTTTTCAAGCTGAAAGAACTGAAAAGCAAATTCAAACCTTGCGTTACCATACTGAGAGATACGAGGGGGAAAATCGTGACTGATCGAGGCTACATCAAAAGAAGATGGAGGAAGTAAACAGAATCACTGTACCAAAAAGAACTGGATGACACTGAAATATTTCAGGAAATATCATATTATCAAGAAAGAGACAATGGAAGTTGCTCTAGCTTGTTCTTTGCTGTGTGCAGGAAGGGTCACTCGGTAGCAAACTGTCTACATGCCATTTTTCAGTTCTTCCTTCGGTGCCAGTGCTGCTTTGGAGATCAGTGCTGAAATGAACATCCCCATGGTAGGAGTGCTGGCAGGAGTGTGAGGCAGTCACAGCACCAGCCCTTAGGTAGTAGCAGAAATGTGGAGCTACACTAATCAGATTCCCTCCAGTGTGTCCAGCCATCCAGTTTCTCGAAGTCTGTGCCATTAGGGGGCAGCAGAGATCAAGTGAAGCCCTCAGTCAGTACTATTGACTCTGGAACTTCATCTAGTAGCAGCGGAGAATTGGGATTGCCTGAGGGATCACTTACTTAAAAGACAAAAGAGGAAAAGAAACTTCTAGAAGGAACTGTAAAAGATATGGAGAGTTGGGAATCATCATGAGAGTGAATGTGTTCTGTTTATTCCCCAATGAAAAGCAAGCCCAATATTTTAGACAGGTATTGTTATGAAACCCCCAACAAAGATGTCAAAAAAAGTAGTATTACGTTTTCTTGATGAAATAAAGGGAAATACAGAAATTTTTTAGACAAATTCAGGGAAATAATACAAGACCCAGATTATCCAGGAGGCTGGGCTCTGTGAGGAGAGATGTGGCATCAAGATTGGTGGAAGATCTATCAACAATCTGCGTTATGCAGATGACACAACCCTGCTTACTGAAACTGAGGAGGACCTGAAGCGCTTGCTGCAGAGTGTCAAGGACTGCAGCCTCCAATATGGATTGAGGCTCAATATCAAGAAGACAAAGATTCTCACCACTGGATCAACTGGCAGCATCAGGATGGATGGTGAAGAGATTGAGATTGTTCACAGCTTTAGTTTGCTTGGCTCCACAGTAAACACTCTTGGCACCAGTAGCCAGGAAATTAAAAGGTGTATTGCCATGGGAAAGTCTGCTGTTAGGGACCTCTCCAAAGTACTGAAGAGCAATGGTGTCTTTCTGGAGACTAAGGTGTTTCTGATACAGGCCATGGTCTTTACTATCACTTGTTATGCATTGGAGAGTAAGACTAAGGAGGATATAAGGAGAATTGATGCCTTTGAGCTGTGGTGCTGGAGAAGAGTATTGAGGGACTGCTAGGAAAACAAACAGATTCATCCTGGAAAGGGTTAAACTGGGTGGCTCCTTGGAGGCAAGGATTCTGAGGCTCTGTCTAACATACTTTGGACATGTTGTAAGGAGAGACTGGTCCTTGGAGAAGGACATCATGCTTGGGAGGGTGGGCGGACAGCGCAGAAGGGGAAGGCTCTCTATGAAGTGGATTGATTCAGTGACTGGGGTAATCGGGATGGGAATGTCAGAGACCGTGCGATTGGCACAGGACAGAGCAGAGTTTAGGGCTGTTGTACATAGGGTCGCTATGAGTCGCAAGTGACTCGATGGCACATAACAACAACAACAACAACAATACAAGACCAAAATGCAAAATTAATTAAAGAGGTGGGAACCTTATGTAAAAACCAGTTAGAATTTCCAAAGCTTTATGATAAAATAGCAGAAATAAACTTCACTGTGAAAGAACATGCAAATACTCGAAGCAATGGAAAAAAGAGTCAGTTTAACAGAAGACAACTTTGGTTACACATTTTGAAGAACAAAAGAAAGAACAAAGAAAACTGAACAGGACATAGTGGTTTTGCAGGACATCCATCAAGAAACACAATATACACGTAATGAGGGTTCCAAAAGGAATGAGGGAAAGTCCAGAAAACAAATTTGGGTGAATTGTGGTAGAAAACTTTACAGATATTGTAAAAGACAAGATTTGAATTGAAGAAGCTTAACAAATCCCATTTTGGTTAAATTAAAGAGAAACACACCATAATAAATTAAGCTTTCCCAAATGAGATCTAAAGAATTTTGAGAGTAGCTCAAAAAAAGCAAAATATCATATACAAAGGGATCTCAATAAGTATTGATTTTCTCTCTATAACTATGCAGGCAAAAAGGCAATGGAGTGACAGATAAGTCTTGAAAGGATAATATAATCAGCAAAACTGTCATTCAAAAATTAGGGTGAAATTAAGAGACTCCCGGATAAACAGAAATTAAAGAGACTATTGACTCCAGAAGCTCTATGAACTTTGATAAATGTTGATAGTCATAGAAAAGCTTCAGACCTTTTATTCATAGGATCGCTATGAGTTGTGCTCAACTCAAAGGCAATCAACAAGAACAACAACATCTAGCCACCAAATTTGTCCTACAATAACTATTAAAAGGAGTCCTCCAGAAAAGAAACCAACACGAGTCAGTGACTGACGATAGTGACATCAAACAGCCACCTGAATACAAACAAAATAAATTAATACATATTGTAGGAAATCTAGGATACAAAATAGAAATGGGCATTAAAAGGAAATGTAAGGGGAGCTCTGGTGGCCTAGTGGCAAGAAGCTGTACTGCAATCCCAAAGGTACACGGTTCGAATCCACCAGATGCTCTGCCGGAGAAGGAGGGACAATTTCCTCCTGTACCAGTCAGGTCTGACTTGACGGTACACGCACAAAAAATAATAAAATAAAATTTAAAAAAAAGAAAAGGAAATGTAATTGGTTTTACACAGAATTTTTACATACTGAAGAAGCTAAAGGCAGTTTTAAGAAATAACATTATAAACTTAACATTGTACATTTAAACAATGTTAAGTTTATAAACTTAAGGCAACCAGAAGGAAAGTAAATAGAGATACTAAGCAAATAAAGGAAAATTGCTTACGTTGAATTGACTGACTGGGGTAATAGAAGTAGGTGTGTCAAAGACAACGAAATTGGCTCATAATAGGTCAGGATTCAGAGCTATGATACACAGTGTCGCTATGAGTTGCACACAACTTAACAACATAACTATAACAACAATAACATGGTTAATATTGAGAAGAATGGAAATTGTGCTCATGCAAAACCTATATTTAGACCAAAAGCTGTTGTGCAGCATAAAAGCAAGGGAAAAGAGCATGGTTTAAAATTAAGAAAGGCATGAGTCAAAATTGTATCCTCTCCCCGTACCTATCTAATCAGTATGCTGATTGATGCTTTTGAGTTGTGGTGTTGGGGGAGACTACTGAATATCCTATGGTCTTCCTAGAGAACAAACAGAACTGTATTGGAATAAAGTGAAGTTAGATTGCTCCTTGGAAGCAAGGATGGTGACACTTTGTCTCCCAAACTTTGGGCATGTTGCAAGAGAGGCTGATTCTTGGAGAAGGACAACATGCTCAGAAAAGTGGAGAGACTGGAAGAGAGGAAGGCCCTCAATCAGGTTGATTAATACAGTGACTGCAGCAATGTGCTTAAGTGTGTAAAGATTGTGAGGTTGGCCCAGGATAGGACAGGGGAGATAGATCCATTGGATAGGCTAGGCTAGGCTAGGCTAGGCTAGACAAGGCAAGGCAAGGCAAAGACTAGGCTAGGCTAGGCTAGGCTAGGGTAGATCTCTTTTTAAGACGGTCACTATGATTCATATTCAGTATGATTCATACTTGACTTGACAGCACCTATCAGCAATTGCCACCAAATGGATAGTGCCCAGCAATCATTACTGTCTTAACAAAAGTTTTTATAGAAGACTCCTGGACATAATACGTGAATTTTTTAAATTTTATTTTAACTTTATATATAAAAGCACTAGTTACTGGAAAGTTATAAATCTATAAGGAAGTACTTTTTCACATCTTACTTCCATGAAGGGATGGGTGGATTCCAACTGCTTATCTTTTAGTCTTTTGGTTAGTAACTCAGTGTTTAACTCAGTGTTTAACCACTCTCCATTAAGGCTATATCATCCTAAATACATGGTTGTTATGTGCCTTTGAGACAGAACTACCTCATAAATGACCCTTAAACAGGATTTCAGAGGCTTTAAAATGTCCAGTTGGAGATAGCTCATCTTTCTTCCTTGGAGAACAAAATGAGTTGGCCATCACTGTATCTTATATTGCGAAATGTCCTAAATTGGTAGCCATTTTTTTTAAAAAACACCCAGTTTGGGCATAGTGAACACATTCATACTCAATCAGTGTTGTTGCTAGTTATAACTTATGTTTTAGTTTATTTTTTTCTTCTCTAAATGGCACTCGAATGGTTGTTGACTGCTAATTTATTCATCTGGGCTATGCATTGGCTATGGGCTATTCATCATATGGCTATGCATTGACAAAAAGCTGTCCCATCAGTCTTTCATTATCAAACACAGTCTATTCTGTTTTCACAGGTGAAGAAGCATCTCTAATGGCTAAAGAGGGAACTTTCATGAAGGCATTGCAAGCGCGGAAGAAGAGTAACAGCACTGAGCTGATTATTGAGCCAGAAAAACTACCCTCTGATAGAAGCGGTGTCACATTGTTAGCTATGCTAAAGGAACCACTAGACTTTCATAACAGAAATGATGTCATGAGGGCACTAAGTTATGTGCTACCTTATCTCTCAGACGGAAATCTCGAAAATATAGAATCAATATTATCACCAATCATTAAACAGCTTTTAACCAATATAACAAATAAGGTCTCAGCTGATTTGAAGAATGACAAAAAGGAATTATCCTCTTTTTTAGGGGGTAAATATAAACGCCACCTAGTTAAAAAGAAATTAACTGCTCAGCAGGTCAAAGGAAACAGAATTCTGAAGACCTCAAAGGGCATGGAGAAGAGGTACCTCCAAGACGTGGAAGATCAGAGCACCAAGAGGAAGCAAGAATCCTGGCTATTAACGGACAACACCCTCAAAGCAATAATGCCTGTGAGACTAGCATCCACTGAGCTGCCTAAGAGTGAACTGCCCAAAGTGCAGAAACCAAAGAAGATAGAGGATATCTCCTTCAACACAGAATTTTCATTCTTCAAGGATGAAATGGGCAGGACTTTCACCTCTCTTCCTACCAAAACCCAAGCTAAGGTTGGAAACCATGAAGAAGACTCGGCCAACTCTATTGATGATTTAGAAGATGCCTATGCAAGAATTAGAAGTATGAACAGTCCTCAATCAATGGCATATGCCCCCCCAAAATACATCTTTCCTAAACGTACCATTCGTCTACTTAATAGAAGGCAAAAGGTGAAAAAGAAGCGAATATTCAGAAAGGCAGATTCCCTCCAGGAGCTGATGATTGGAAGCAGACCTCCTTCCTCTTCAGTGAAGAGCCTCATAGATTTCGCTCCAAAAGGGAACTTTTTGTCTTTAGGATATCTGAGTTCTCTAGAAAATCTTCCTGCAGAATTTTATGTGAATTCTGAAACTTCTGGAGGAAACACTAGCTTAACTGACACTGTGCCTGAAAGCTCTGTCCCCAGGAAGCCTTCCCCTGCAGATTTTGCTATGAATGTAGGAGACCTAATGGTCAGTATTAAAGAAATCGATGAAGCACAAAGAGGATATCACAACACAGGTACTGATTTACCCTCCAAAGCTGGAGACTCCACTATCCCAACACGCTTGTCTGCAGGGGACAGATTTGAAAGTCAGCTCAGTCAAGAGCTACAGCCCATCATCCCCAACAATAATGTGAGAATACTCCTTTCTCATGTTCTCCGGACTTTGAAAATGGACTGCTCTCAACCCCGAGTACAGCTGGCCTGTGCCCAGTTCATCTTCAGAACAGGTCTCCTGTTGAAGCTTCTCAACGAGCAGCAAGATGTTAAGATGGCTAAGGCAGACTGGGACACAGAACAACAGGAAACAGACTTCATCAATGAAGACACAGAAAGCCGAAATGTGCCAAAAGTGCAGGAACCAGATGAGGTGAGAACAACTCCAGAAAGATGGGTCCCAGACTTTTCCATCAGAGTTTAGGACTTGCCTATAGAGTATTCATGGTCCTGTTTCTTAGCTCCTCTTAGCCAAGTGACGAGCTAAGATAAGTCTTCCACTTTGCTAATTTAGAGGAGGGTACCACTATTCTAAAAGATTTATCACACAAATGGTAAAAAATGAATGCTTAATAGTAAGAGGATTATGTTTGGGTAGGGAATAGTTAGCTTTTATCTTTTCCATCTCTTTGTTCCTAATTTCTTTTTCCTTCTTGTATTTCAGCCCACAAATGAAGTGCTGAATGAGGAGTTTTATAAGAAACTCTTCGTGACAGTATCTGTCATTGCCGTAGTGGTGATTTTGGTTCTGGTGTTCTGTCTCATTAAGGTAAGGACAACAATAAATTCACAGTTTCTGGATACATCTTGTCTTTATAATAGATTCAGACTCTGCAAATTGAACATTAAATCCACTTTCCAACCTAATAGTCTTTAATAGTCATGTGGACTGGGTTACATTTTGATTTTTCATTGCAAAAGATATTCCAGGACTTTTAAAAGAATCCCTGTCTCAGAAGATCATGGTGGCCCTGAAACCAAGATAACAAGCCATTAGACTCTTTGAGAAGTTAAGCTTAGAAAACCAGGTACATGATAAAAAAATTTCTTCAGCCCAAAACTATGACAGTCATTTTCTTTCTATTGATTTTATCTTGTCACTGATTTCATTGTTAGCTGGCTGAAATGATGAGAGAGAAAAATGACATCTCATGAGAGTTACCAATCTAAGAAGGAAATATACACAAACAATCTAGAAATTATACTGTAGTTGCATTAGGTTTTCATAGTGTTATTCTTTTCCAGTCTGTAAGGCATCATCTAAATAGTTCAGTTAAAATAACACAGCCAAATTCCTTTATCAGTAGCTTATTCATAGAGTTTACCTTATTTAGTTTTTGTTCAATTATATAATACTTTATTAATTTCCTGATAAACCTCTGCTAGCATAGTAAACACATAATTTAAGAAGTTGACAATCTGACCTTACTCTAACAGTCCCCACCAATTTACCTAATTACCTTTTCTAGGAATAGGGATTCCCAGAGCAGCTCTCCCTTCAATCTGGAGCAGCCCCCATCCATACCCCATTCTCACCATGTCGGTTCCTACTGTGTCTGTGCCTTTACTCATCTAAAATCTCTTTCACTCACTCTGCCTGTGAGTCTATTAAAAGTCAGCTCAGAAGTGTTTTTCTTCAAAAAGCCTTTCCTGAAATCTCTATTCTTCCTGGCCTTGGTTCTTCTCTGAGAAGGGTTATCATTCCTTAAAGGCCAGAGAGAGTGATTTTCCCTTTTCTAACAATGTAAAAAAGTGGTAAAAACTTTTTTAAAAGCAGGCTACACAAGATAATTCAAAATCAATACATTGAGGAGCAAAGCAAAAGTGTAAAACCAAAATTGTCTGCTGATTTGTCTACAGAAGGTAATGGCCTGCATCAGTAGGATTGATCTGTTCCTTGTAGAGAAGGCAAGGAACAGATCAACAAGTGAAGTGACTATTCTAACATCACCCACAGTAGATCTGTAGCCTATGTCAGCAGATACACCCTGTCAGGCCACTAGCACTCTGCCTGAGATGGAGAGAGGTGGGCTCTACTCCTCCAGTTCTTTCCATTAAACATTTGTTTCAGTCTATTCTCTATGTTCTTTTCTTTCTCCTTTTGAGCCCTGTCTCTACAGAGACACAAACAGTCTGTCTGTGGAACCTATGCTTTTCTCACTATCCCATAATATTTCATACATAATATTTCATAATGTGGCATTCCAATTTTTGGTCATTCCTGCCCCTGGAAAGAAGCAGCTGATTTTCTCTTAGTGGCAACAGAGACTCATTTCTAAGCCTGTGGAGGCTGGGGACCAACACAAATCAGCTCAAGGTACCAGGGATGATAATTATTCATTTACTGCCCACTGCCCAGATGTGCCCTACTGTCCCAAGTAACAAGTGGCATTTTTCTTTTTTGATGGTTTATTCCTTATAAAAAAAAAGGAGGAAACCCAACAGAGTGTAGAAATTATTGAACAATATCATATTGCAAGCAAGATCCTGCTGAAGATTATAAAAAATATGACTGGAACAGTACATCAACAGAGAATTACCATATGTGCAAGCTGGGTTTAGAAGAAGATGTGGCACTAGGTGAATCTTAGCCAGAAGCAGAGAGTGCCAGAGGAGTTTCTATCTGTGTTTCGTTGACTATACGAAGGCATCTGACTCTGTGGATCACAACAAATTGTTGCTAACCTTGAGGGGAATAGGAACTCTAGGGCACTAAGTATGTCAATGTAGAGACTAAGGTGCACCTGATGATGCAGGCCATGGTCTTTGCAATTACTTGCTATGCGTCATAGAGTAGGACAATGACTAAGGATGGCAGAAGAAGATTTGATGTCTTTGAGTTGTGGTGCTGGAGAAGGGTATTGAACATACCATGGACCACCAAGAATAGTTCTTTCTTCGAGAGGGTGAAACCAAGTTTCTCCTTGGAGTAAAAAATTTAGAAGCTCTTTCTTATATACTTTGGGCAGGTGGCTAGGAGGGGTCAGTCCTTGGAGAAGGATATCATACTTGGAAGGGTAGAGGGACAGCACTGGAGTAAAGGACCCTGGATGAGATGGATTGACACAGTAACTGAGGCAATGGGGGTCAGGAGTATCAGAGTTAGTGAGACTGGCTCAGGACAGAGAAGACTTCAGAACTGTTGTAGTTAGGGTTATGATGAGTCACAGGCAACTTGAATGCACATAATAACAATGTACTTGGGCCAGGAAACTGTAGCAGAAGAGAGCAGGGAAGCACTGCATGGTTCAAGATCAGGAAAGATGTGCATTAGGGATGCTTCCTATCCCCATACCTTTTCAATATAATTGTGGAACAGATAATTCCTGAGGGTGGACTTTATGAAAAGGAATGTGGTACCAGGATTGGAAAAGACTCACCAACAACCTGTGTTATGCTGATGACACAACTTCACCCACTAAAACTGGGGAAGACATGAGACATTTGCTACAGAAAGTCAAGGACTGTAATCTTCAATATGGATTGAAGCTCAACAGCAAGAAAACAAAGATTCTCACCACTGGACCAATTGACAGCTTCATGACTGATAGAGAAGAGATTGACATTAACAACTTCATCTTCCTTGGTTCCACAATTAACTCTCATTGGGGAAGTTGGCTGTTAGGGACTCTCTTGAGTACTGAAGAGCAACTATGTCATTCTGGAGACTTAAATTGCACCTGATACAAGTCATGGTCTTTGCAATTACTTGCTATGCATCAGAGAGCTGGACAGTGATTAAGGATGATAGAAGAAGAATTGATGCCTTAGGGTTGTGGTGCTGGAGAAGAGTCTTGAACATACCATGAACTGCCAAGAGAACAAACAGGCTTGTCCTGGAGAGGGTGAAACCAAGCTACTTGCTGGAGACAAGGGTTTTGAAGCTCCATTTCATGTACTTGGGCAAGAGACCATTCTTTGGAGAAGGATGTTATGCTTGAAAGGGGGGGAGGTGCAGTGCAGGAGAAGAAGATCCTATATAAAATGGATTGACTCAGTGACTGGAGAAATGGGATTACTGGAGACGATGAGATTGGCTCAGGAGAGCATAGGATTCAGAGCTATTGTACACAGGGTAGCTATGAGTCACAGGCAACTCAATGACTCGTAACAATAACAGCATAAACCCTCTGCTTTTAATTTCTATGTTCTGTTTAGCCTTATATTTCTATATTTATATTTTCCTTATATCCTCTTCCTTCTTAGATATTGAGCTTTTTGAGGACTATAACTATGCAGTATTTTAATAGTAATGGACAATAATGGTGCTTGTTATTGTGTGCTGTTAAGTCAGAACCGACCCATAGCAGACCCTTCAGTGGGTTTTCAGAGGCAGTAAATTACAAGGGAGGAGAACACGTTATCTTTCTGCAGGAGAGCATGTAGTGGATTTAAACAGTGTGCCTTAGGGATTGCAGCACAGCTTCTTGCCACTATGCCACCAGAGCTCTGTTATAATGGTGCTTAAGAGAAGAAAAAGACTGTGTTGTATTAATTCCACATTCAGTGATAACCATATAACCAAATACTTACTTTGAAGTAACATACAGATTCCACCAACAGACAGATTTGACAGATTTAGGCATTCTTAAGTTTTGAAAGGACAGTTTTTAAAACTCTAGAAAAAGTGAACACATTATAACAGAGTAGCGGCCTGTGGCACAGTTATTGAAACTTTGACAGATTTGCCCTCCATCAGCAAATGTGGGGAGCCCCTGACTGGCCTACTTACCTGGAAGGTTGACATTTCACACCCACCCGGAGTGTCTAGGAAGTAAGGCCTAGTGTTCTGCTTCTGGAAGGTCATGTCTTAAAAACTCCTTGGAGCAGTTGGTTCTACTCTGCACATGAGGGAGACCACGAGTCAGATCTCCCAGGGAAAAGTGCTGCTGACTCACAGGGAGGAGACAGAATCCACTAGCTGCACCGCCTGTGCAATTTACAGCCTCTGAAAATCAGCTGGAGGGGGAGCTTTGAGTCCCTCTGTTATTCAGCAGCAGCAATAAAATGGCTGAGACTTAATTTAAATGACAAACTTTGTGCCTGATTTTATCTTTCTCCCACCCCCACCTGAGTCCTCACCCTTTAAGATATGTTATTTTTAGAGATAAAGGAGATCACATTAAAGCCCCTTTTGCAAAACCAAAAGCAGAACCGAGAGTCACCAGATCAGAGTCTATCTCCTAACTGTTCTGTTTTCATTTCCTTAAGGCAAAAAGAAATGAGGAATATTTGAATACTGAAACATAGCTGAAGTAGCTGGAGAGATTGATATTTTAAATATGAAAAGAGTTTTCTAAACCAATAAGAAAAAGAGAAATGATCTGGCAGGAAAGGAGGAGGCAAGGGTTCTGTAGAGAAAGAAAGAGGTGTTTGCACTCTTAGAACCACATCCATCCCTCTCCTCACAGCTTTTGGCCTTTGTCACATTGTGATATAGAGTTCCCTATATTTTCTTCTGTCACGTTCCTCAACTTCACCTATTGCAATCAAATTGGAACCAACTTAAACCTGACCCTCTAGTAGTTTTTAAGAGCTGTAAGTCACAAGAGAGGAGGTTACCATTTTTATCCCCCAAATACTGATGTATTTGAACTGCTTGCCATTGGGTTAGTAGAGCAACTCTACCCTCTAGGTCATTAGGCAACCACTTTACATTCATAGCATTGAGCTATTATTATTTTATGTTTTATTCCACGCAGAATGTGTGTTCTGTTTGGTTGGTTTGAGTATAGTTAAGGCAGGAAATCTAACTTTTCCCTATGTGGTGTATCAAGTTGTTTTAAAATCCATTGAATGCTTAATTCGTCAGTTATCTAGAATACTGCCTTATTCTGGCCTCTCCTATTCCACTGATGTATCTGCCTTTTCTTCCACAGTGCATCTGCCAGGTTTAGACTTCTGACTTCTCAGTTAGCAGCCAAGCGCTTAACCAGTGCACCACCAAGAGCCTTCCAAATTCTCCTATTAATTTCCAGAAATTTTTAGGTGATCTCCAGGTTAGCTCTGGTGCTGCAGTCCATAGGGACTGGTGCTGCTACTGAAAGGCTGTGCCTCTCTGCCAGTTCAAGTCTATCAGTAGCTCCGTCAGAGAAAGATGGACAATCTCCTTACGTGAGATTTTAGCCTCAGTGGTGAAGCCAGATAATTAATTGGAGCCACAAGAAAATCTTATATTACTTCCAAAAATTTTTAGTTGATCTTCAGAGCTTTTAAGTATCCATTATTTCACATTCAAATAATGTTAATTTTGTCACTCTTTCAAATGCTTCCATCTCATTCCCTTTTCTTATTGCATTGATTAGCATTATCTAAGCAAGGTTGAAAAATAGCTGTAGTAATAGTTGTATGTATTCATAATTATAATGCTATGATCTAAGTTTCTGGTAGATATTTTAATTATGTGGAGGATGTTTCCTACTTTTCCTACTTCTAAGTTTTTAATTAGGAATTACATGTTGAATGTTATCTAAAACAATTGATAAAAATCTCATTAAATATATGCAGAAACTAAGGTAGGTACTAAATTAGTTACTTAAAGAACTGTTAAGTAGGGTAAGATCCCAGGACTCAAAAAACTTACCATCTAGCAGTGAAGATAAGGCTTAAGTAAAGGAATGGAGATAGGCCTGGAGAGAGTGGCCATTGTGTTCAATAACCAAGATCATGCTTTCATCCAAAACAGATCCTTTCTTGTAGAAGACGTGAAAAGGAAGATATAGAAGCAGGATTCTCAAGGTGAATATTAGTCTGGCAATTTAAAACAATGGTTATAGTAGTTAAAATACATACAAAAGGCATTTATAACCTGACAACTTTTGAAAATGGAATTTGAGAGCTAGAGGAGACCTTAGACTAACTCTCTCCCAGCCCCCTCAAGCTACAGTGAGGGTTCTGCCAAGAGCAGGAAGAGGGCGTCACCTGGACACTTTGTGTGGTTCCAGCAAAATAATTCTCCAGGCCAAGCTGAGTTTGATGGCTAAGGCAGGAGCCCCAGTGGTCCAACAGGCTAAGCATTAGGCTCGTAACCCAAATGTCAGCAGTTGGAGCCCTACAGTTGCTCGGAAAGAAATAGATGAAGCAGGCTGTTCCAATAGGGATTTCCACTTCAGTAACCTTATGGAACAGTTCTTCCCTGACCTATAGGGTTGCTATGAATGGAATAAAATCGGTGACTGTTGTTGGTTGGTTGGTTGGTTTGCTTGAAACAGAGTCTTTTGACCAGGAGTGGGCAGGGAGGCAGGTAAGAGGCTATTCCATTCTCTTCCTTCTATTGAGGGCATCAGGCTGGACCAGAGGTCTTTTTTAGAGGTTCTGGGGGAAAGGGCAGATTGTCTTGGGTAAAAGGACTACTATCATTCATGGCTGATGGAAGGTAGAATACATGAGGTTTTTTCATGTAAAATCACAGTAAAATGTGACTTCTCATCTTGTTAAGCCCCTGTGTTTTATTCTTATCCCAACCACATAGAACTTTAACCTTCTGGGCCATTAGACTAGCTTTTCTGGGAGAGAAAGGTCAATTCTCTTAACCACAGTCTTCTCAGTAATGAGTGCCAGAAAGAGGCTGCTCCTTCCCATTTGAGAACTTCTCCATTGATGACATTGTGACTGGGCTTTAAGTTACAATTCTAACATGATCTAGTATTTTCAAACTATTCACTTCCTAAACAGCATGCCTCTGGAAACTCTATGAGCTTTGAGAAATGACAATAGTTATAGAAAGGCTTCAGATGAGTTGTGCTTGATTCGACGACAATCAATAACAATATAGACACATGTAATTTATAAAGCACTCTTGGAGTCCTTGAGTGCTGCAAATCATAAATGCTCTCAACTGCTAACCGAAAGGTTGGAGGTTCTGGTGCACCAAGGTGCCTCAAAAGAAAAACCTGGCTATCTACATTCTGACATTTCAGTCATGAAAACCCTATGGAGTTTTACTCTGACACACCTGGGTCATCATGAGTTAGCACTGACCCTATAGCAGCTTTCCAAAGCAAGCCCACTTATTTTACACTATGAGCTCTACAGTTTTCTATTCTGTTCAGATTTGTTTTCATGTTAGTCATGACCTTTAAACTGATTTCACCGCCCAGTAACTACTCAGTGACCACTAGTATGAAAATAACTGAGTTAGAAAACTTTGTTAGTTAGACTCAGGCATTCACTTGGTTTAACTGACTCCTTGTTTCATCTTCCATTCATTCTAATACAAATTTCAGAGTCTCTTCTGACATCTATTTTGAACTTTTCTTTCTCACTATCTTTATATCAACTTTTCCTTTCTTCATAGATGATGTGCTTGTCATTATACAACTTGATGGGTCTTTGGTTATTAGTGTGCAGTGTGTAAAATTTATTTTAATGACGTTTTGAAAGTTCTGTTGAGAAACACTCAAGATCACATTTTAGGTTTTGTGGACTCTTCATTTTTTTTCATCTACACTTTGAACTTGAATATGAATAATTAGTTGATGGTCAGTACCAAGTCAACCTCAGACTTCATTTTCACTCTTGTATTGAGCTTCACTATAGTCTCTTTCCACTTTTCTGGTGAAGTCCTTGTGTATACTATTTGTGGTTTGGGTTGTTTTTAAAAATAATTTGTTATTAATAAATCAATGATTATACAAATTAAAGCTAACTTTGGTAAGAACAGGAAACTCAGAACACTTAATTGTGCTCATGTGAAATGTATCCATAGACCAAGAAGTTGTCCAAACATAACAAGTGAATATAGGATGGTTTCAGATCAGGAAAGGTATATGTCAGGACTGTATCTTTTCGCCATATCTATTCAATCTGAGGCTGAGTGGTAAGGAGTTGCGTGAGCAACCCAAAGGCAGTTGGTTCAAATCCACTAGCTGCTCTGTTTAGAAAACAGACAATCTCCTCTCATGTATTTATAGCCTCAGAAAACCTACTGGAGAATCACCTATGAGTTGGTTCCAACTTAACAACACATAACAAAACCAACAATATTCAATCTGTATGCTAAACAAATAATTCGAGAAGCTGAACTACATAAAGAAGAGTTGGACACATCAAGATTGGAGGAAGATTCATCAACATCCTATGCTATGTAGACAACATTGTTTTTCTTGCAGAGTCAAGAGTTAAAGCACTTACTGAAGAAGATCAAAGACTACATACAGCCTTCAATATAGGTTACAGGTCAACATCAAGAAAACAAAAAATTCTCACCACTGGACCAATGGATAACATCATGATAGATGGGAAAAAGATTGAAGTTGTCAACAATTTCACTTTACTTGGTTTCACAATCAATATCCATGCTGTTACACACTGGGGAAATCTGATGTCCAGGACCTCTCTAAATTCCAAACAGCAAGGATGTCAGTTTAAAGACTAAAGTATGTCTGACCCAAACCTTGGTATTTTCAGTTGCTTCATATGCATCTGAAAGTTGGACAATGAACAAAGAAGACTGAAGAAGAATCAACATTTTTTGAAATGTGGTGTTGGCAAAGAGTGCTGAATATACTGTAGTGCCAAAAGAACAAAGAATTCTGTCTTGAACACAGTGCAACAAGAGTGTCCTCTAGAGTCAAGGATGACAAACCTTCATCTCACTGACTTTGGGCTTGTTCTTAGAAGGAACTAGGCCTTGGAGAGAGATATCATGCTAGGAAATGTGGAGGGTCAGAGAAAGGGAGGAGACCTTCAACAAGATGGATTGACACAGTGACTATCACAGTGGGCTTGAGTGGGACAGAGATCATGAGAATGGTGCAGAATAGGGCAAGGTTAAGATCTATTGGTTACAGTGTCACTCTGTTGTATTCAACTAGACAGCACCTAAGGACAACAGCATTCATTGTCTAACTTTCACATGCATATGCAGCATTTAGCAATACCAGAGCTTGGATTCTGCACATCTTTAAACTGTCTTTAAACTGACATCCTTGCTTTTTAAGCACATTATAGATGTCTTTGACAGATTTCCCCAATGCAGCACATCTGATTTCTTGGTTGCTACTTCCATGGGCAGTCTGGAGACTAAGGTGCACCTGATCCAGGCCATGGTCTTCGCAATTACTTGCTATGCATCAGAAAGCTGGACAATGATTAGGGAAGATAGAAGGAGAATTGACACCTTTGAGCTGTGGTGCTGGAGAAGAATACTGAATATACTATGGACTGCTAGAAGAACAAACAAATTTGTCCTAGAGAGGGTGAAACTGGGCTGCTCCTTGGAGGCAAGGATTCTGAAGCTTCATCTGATGGACTTTGGAGATGTTAAGGGACCAGACCTTGGAGAGGGACATCATGCTTTGGAGGATGGAGGGACAGTGCAAGAGAGGAAGACCCTCTACGAAATGGATTGACTCAGTGACTAGGGTAATGGGGGTAGTTGTGTCAGAGACAATAAGGTTGGCTCAGGATAGAGCAGGGGTCAGATAGGTTGTAGATGACACATAACAACAACAACTACCAAGGGTATTATTGATTGTAGATTAAAGGAAATTAAAATCATTCACAACCTCAATGGTTTTCTCATCTATCTTGATTTTGCCTATTGATCACTAGTGAAACTTTTTGTTTTTTTGAAGTTGGGATGTAATCCATATTGAAGGCTGTAGTCTTCAATTTCTTCAGTAAATGCATGAAGCCTTCTTAATGTCTGCAAAGTTGTATCATATTAGGCAAGTTGTTAGTGAATTGTCTTCTAACTCTGAACTCTTCTTCAAATAGCTCAGCCTTTCAAAACATTTGCGTAACATACAGACTGAATAGGAATGAAAAAAGAATATAGTCCTAACACACACCTTTCCTAATTAAGCAATGCAGTGCCCCCTTGTTCTGTTCGGGAAATACTTTTTGGTCTATGTATAGAATTTGCATGAGCACAATAGTTCATAGATTCCCATTCTTCCCGATACTAGCCATAAATTGTTATGATTCACATAGTCAAATGCCTTTACATACTCAATAAAGCACAAATAGACATCTCTCTGGTATTCTCTACTTTCAGGAATGATATCCCTTATGCCCAGCTTCTTCTGAATCCCGCTTCAATTTCTAGCAGTTTCCTGTGCACATATGTTCCGGCTATTTTAAAATAATCATTAGCAAGTGTTTACTTGCATGAAATATTAATGATATTGTTCACTAACTTCCACAATCTTTGGGTCATCCTTCTAGGTAGTGGAACAAATAGGACTTTCTTCCAATTAGTTGGCTAGGTAACTATATTCCAGTTTCTTGGTATAGACTAGTGAGCACTTCTAGGGTTGTACCTGTGATAGAAGAATTGATACCTTAAATTGTGGTGTTGGAGAAGAGTACTGAATATCCCACGGACTGCCAAAAGAACAAACAGACATGTCTTGGGAAAAGTGCAGCCAGTGTTCTTTGAGGTGAAGATGGCGAAGTGTCTTCTCATGTACGTTGGAAATGTTGCTAGGAGGGGCTAATTTTTGGAAAGGGACATCATGCTTAGAAGACTAGAGCATCAGCAAAGAGAAGAAGACTCTCAACAAGACAAACTGACACAGTGACTGGAGCTATGGTTTCAAGTGTGTCAGAGATGATGAGGATGGCACACTATAGGACAGTTTTCAGAACCGTTGTTCATAGGGTCACCATGAATGCTGCTCAACTCAGCAGCACCTGAGAACAACAACAATTCTTTTTGGTACAACAACTCTATGTTCTATCATCTTTCGATGCTTCCTGATCATTCAAACTTTTGCCCAAAAGTCCTTCAGTATTGACAACACCAGGCTTGAATTTGTTCTTCAGATCTTTCAGCTTGAGAAATGCTAAGTGTGTTCTCTTTTGGTTTTCTTACTCTAGCCCTTTGGACATTTTCTTATAGTCCTTTGCCTTGTCTTTTCAAGCTGCCCTTGGAACTCTTTTCCGCTGTCCTAATTCAGAATTTCTACCCTCACTCCTCTTTTGTTCTGGCTTCTTTATGTTCCAGGGCAAGTTTCAGAGTCTATTCTGACATTCATTTTGGTTTTTTCTTTACTTCCTGTCTTTGTCATGATCTTTTGCTTTCTTCATGGGGGATGTCCTTGATGTCAGCTCGTTGGTCCTTGGTCATTAGTGTTCAATGAATGCAGACAGTTACTGCAGACCTAAAATTTACAAGGGGATGTTCTCTGCAAAGGGTGCAGTGTTTTATATGTGCCCATGGAGTGTGCCTGGCAATAGTGCCCAGTGAGAGGGAAGGGCCGCTGTCAGATGTGGTGCTCCCTTATTCCGGGGATTGACTGCAGGCCAGGTGAGGCTCAGTCGATAGGTTCCCATATGCGTGCAGTTGTACTTAAACACCGAGTCTCTAGTGATTTTGCTAATTCTGGTTAGAAGGTAAACTTCGATTACTGCTACGACTATAGATATACATTGTGAGGGACATGGAAATTGACAGTGAATCACTAATTGCTTTGCATGTGTGTTTCTCTTCAAGCGACACTCCCCGAAGTTTGTGGCTTGAGAGACCATCAGAAAATGATAATCAGGTACATTTGGGAGAACGCTGTGTTATGGTGAGAGACACCAGGAGAGGTGCAGACTTATGAGTTCTCTTTCACTTTTCTAGGGAGGAAAATGTTGCTGGGGATGCCCACTTTGGCTAAGGGATATATATAGACCTCTCAATGCCACTTGCATGACAAATATGACACAGGATTTATATTACAAGAATTCTTCTGATGAGGAAGAAATGTTGAGCATATGTTCAAGGTAAATGATCAGGAACAACTTAAACTTCTTGTCTGAAATTAACATATATCAAAATAGAGAAAATTCAGAACTAAATTTCAATGTGGACTCCACACTTTATAGTGCCATGGAGGCTGGATGAATTAAAAACTATTGCCCTAAGATAATCTTTAAACATTAAAGTAAATACGTACCCTAGTGTCTTCTTAAAGCCAAACAATAATTAAGTTTAACTAGTAAAGAATATCTGTCTTGGGCACTGTGCTTTTTTAAAAGTTAACTAACTCTTATACATTGTTGGTGGGATTGTAAAATGGTACGACCACTCTGGAAGGCAGTTTGGCATTTCCTCAAAAAAGCTGAACATAGAAATTCCATATGACCCAGTTATTCCACTGCTTGGAATATACCCTGAGAAAATGAGAACTGAGGCACAAACAGCGACTAGTACACCAATGTTTGTAGCAGCATTATTCACCATAGCAAGAACATGGAAACAGCCCAAATGTCTAATCACAATGGTATGGATTGAGAAATTATGGTTTATTCACACAATGGAATACAGCACACAGGAGCAAGGATTTTGTAAATTATTACTTAACTTAGGAGGGACTGGAGAGCATTATGGTAAGTGAACTAACTCAGTCTCATAAAGAAAAATACTGTATAAGACCATTATTGTAGAATGAGTACAAGGATCCAAGGTGGGGTGAGTGGAGAAGGGTGAAGATGGGGGAAGTGCTTAATTATAGGGTTGCACAATTTGATGAGTGGAGGGAGGTGTGGGTAAAAGAAAGGGGAAGTATCTGGTGTGAAAAACAATGTATATGAACTTTGTAAGTAAACCAGTATAAAATATTTTTTTTAAATGAATTAAAAATACCCACGTGTATATGTTTGAGAGCTTGGTGCCATAGTGCTTTTCATGTTGTGTTGCCAACTCTAAGGTCAGTGGTTCTAGTCCACCAGCTGCTCTGAGGGAGGAGGATGGACAATCTCCTTCTGCAAAGATTTACAGCCTCAGAAACCAGGCAGAGAATCAACAATGAGATGAAGTTGACTTATTGTTATGGGTTTGGTTTATTGATTTTTATGAGATTAATCTGAAAACAGCAACATGAGAGACTAGACAGGAATCTCTGGGGAATGTTAATGGAGTTTATGTTAAGGGGGAAGAAACAGCTTAGAAAAGAAGGGTGGAAACAGTTATATAACTCAAAGAATGCAATCAATGTCACTGACTTGAACATGTAGAAAATGCTCAATTGTATGTTTTGGTGTGTGTATTCTCAATACCAAAATAAATAATTTTTATAAAGAAAGAGAAAGGGGAGGTAAAAAATTCAATTGCTTCTTTCCAGAAAAAAGAGCTGCTAACATTGTTCTTATTCCAGGGAGATCCAATCTACTACGGACATAGAGAAGGGCACGATGTGAAAGGAAAGTGAAGAGAGTGACGCCCAGGAGATCAAAGGGTGAACCTCATCTGTTCTCAGCTGCCTCCAGAATTTTGTTAATTGGCTTCTTACTATCTCATATTAAAATGTATGCATGCAAAACCATCTTAAGGAACTGACGTGTTTATACAGGGACATGTTCTCTGAAATAGGATGGTATGGGACTCATGCTGTGAGCTCATATGGACTCTGTGGCTCAACTCTTGGTTGTCCTTCCTCATCACTGCTGCTGCTGCTGCTGAATCTACAGCTTTGAGTAACCAGAAGAATAAACAAATCTGTCTTGTAAGGATATGGATAGACTGCTCCTTGGAAACAAACAAAGATGGTGACACCCTAACCAGGCTCCTTAAGATTCTGACCATGCTTTAAGGAGCACTCTGGTTCTATTTCCTCCAAGACAGAATTGTTAGTTCTTTTGGAAGTCCACAGGAAATTCAATACTCTTCTTCAACACCACAATTCAAAGCCATCAGTTCTTCAGTCTTCCTTAAGCACTGTCCACCTCCCAGATGCATAGAAAGCAACTGAAAAGACCATGGCTTGCAGCAGGTGCATATTGCTCTTTAAACTGGAATTTGTTTATTGTGACTGTGAAGCGAAGCTCTATCATCTTTGCCTCCAAAGAGCACTCTCTGGCTGCAACTCTGTTCAAGAAGTTTGAATGTTGTTGTTGATTACTGTCGAGTTGCGCACGACTCATAGCAACCCTATGAACAAAAGGTCTGAATCAAAATACCCACTGTGTTTAACTATTCCATATTGAGGTATACAACAGAGATTTAGAAACAATCCTATAAATATAGTATATAGTGTAGTAATATAGTCTAGATATACAATGAAATATTATTTAGCAATGTAAAATGAAAATACTGGCATATGCTACAATATAGGTGCATTTTGAAAATACAATGCTAAGTGAAAGGCACTTAACTACAGAAGGTCATATATTGTATGATTCCCTTCCTGTCAAAGGTTTAGAATAAGCAAGGTTATAGACATAGAAAGTAGCATAGTATGCCACATGTTGGCTTGCTAATTGAAAGGTCAGCAGTTCTAATCCACTAGCTACTCTTTAGGAGGGAGGTGGGTAGAAGCCTCCTCCTAGAAACCTGATGCGGGGCCACAACTCAAGTCCAAACATCTTGATGGGGATGGTTTTGTTTTTGGAGGTCTGGAGAATTTAGGGGGACGGGGAATGAGTGCTACAAGTTGTTTCTCTTTGGGCTTCTGAAAGCATTCTAAAATATTTTCAGGTGGGGGTAGTATCTCAACCCTGAATATTTTGAAAATCATTGAATAAGGTAATGGTAAATTACGTGGTACATGAATTATATTTCAGTTGCACTTATAATAAATGTCAGAGTAAACAAAATAACAATGACTGAAGGAATTGATTGCAACAAGTGGAAAGTTTATTGAAGCAGAATGATTTTAAAAGAAAGCCCCCACATTTTCTGTTTTTAAGACAAACCTAAACCAATAAAGACAACAGATTTATCAGAAAAGATTATAGCAGTGTTTGAACTCTTGTCTTCTAGGGCTTATTATATTGCTCTGTATATTTGTTAGGATTTATCATTTTCTTCTCAGGGTGAGAGCACAGGTAGATAAATTTAGTTCTTATTTGAATTTTACATCAGAAACGTTGTTGACTTGAGGTGAGATCAGTTGGCCACGATCTGTCACTGTCCTGCTTTCTCTGCTTTTACTTGAATCTAAAGAAAGGGTGGGGGAATTTTAGAACAGGAAAGATAAAGATTTGTTCACAAATAAAATCACATATTAAGGAGAATGGCTCTAGTTCATCTTTTTATGGTGATACAAGTGTGTATTTATTTACTCTTGTTTATTCGTTAAATAAACAACCAGCTGCCAGTTGCTGTCAGCCAGTTCATGCTCATGGTCCCCCTGCACATGTCAGAGAAGAGGTGTGCTCCACAGAGTTTCCAGGGGTTCATGGCTTGGAAAGTGGATTGCCAGGCCTTTCTTCAGAGAAACATTTGAGTGGACTTGAACCTTCAACCATACTGACATTTGCACCACCTGCCTGCACATCATCCAAGGCATTGAGTAGCAAACCATGGTTTAAAAACCATCCTTACCTCTTGATTGAGTCACATTGGTTCCTCCTTTTAAGTCCACACAGGTTGATCCTCGGGATTTAGTCCCCCAAGAAGAGCTAAAATAGAAAAAGTAAAAATCATTCTTGTTTACTTCTCTTTGGCCAAAGAATTCTAATGAAACAGATTTTTTTTTTCCTTTCCAAATGGAGCTCGCTTCTTTCAAGGGATTTTTCATTTGGAACTTGGCAATACTTTAGTTACCCAATTGAAACATTTTCTAGAAAATACAAGAAGTCAAGGTATCAGGGCTCACCCTCCCTCTCCGTCCAGCAGACTGCGGTAGGTCTCAATCTCCATCTCCAGACAGGTCTTGATGTCCAGCAGCTGCTCGTACTCTGCGTTCTGGCACTCGGTCTCTCCCCGGATTTGGCAGATCTGCTCCTCCAGGCCGCTTATCTTCGTCTGTATTTCTGACAGTTGGGCCACGTAGCAAGCTTCAGTATCGGACAGGGTCCCCTCTAGGGAGCATTGCTACAAATGTACACAAATAGAAACTGTCAGAGTCAAACCGCTGAAGCATATGCTACTGTGGTGAAAGCTTCTTCAAAGAAACTATTTCACAGGGAATTAACTTAGATGTTAATTAATCACATCGGGATTACTACTAACACAAGCTAGGCCCTATTAAGAAATATTAACTCACTCAAATTTTGTTGCAACCTTGAAGGATATTCTGACTCCTAAGGAATTTAAGTGTTTCAGAGTAGAATTTCACCCTTTAGGGTTTTCAATGATTGTAGTACTTCAGCAGTAGACCTGCAGACCTTTCTCAAGTGGCATCCCTGGGTGGATTTGATCTACCAACCTTTCAGTTAGTAGCAAAAGGTTTAACTGTTTGCACCACCTGGGAACTCTCTAGATTTATCTCATGAGATGTATACTACAAATGATCATTCCCATTTTACAGATGTCAAAATTACCAATGTAATTCTAAACAGTGCCTTGTGCAAGACACTTTGTTAAAGTGTCTTTGTTAAAGAATGGAGTGCCCCTCACCGCTTACCATGGCCAGGGCAGACTGTAGGTCAATCTGGAGAGACTGAAGGACTCGCTTGAGCTCCATGATCTCACTCTTGGCAGAGCTCACAGCTCCCACGTCTGTGGAGATCTGCTTCTGCAAGGACGCGCTCTGCAAGGAGAGAACAAAGTGCAGCAGAGTCAGGGAAGCTCAGTGGCTGCCCTGGGGCAGAGTGCTCTGGACCCTGCTGGCCCCAGCCACCTGCTTGTTGAATTGCTCCTCAGCCTCCCTGCGGTTCTGCTCCGCCAGCTCTTCATACTGCTCCCTCATGTCATTCAGCAGCTTGGTGAGATCTGTCCCTGGCGCTGCATCCATTTCCACGGTCACATCCCCACCGGCCTGTCTCTCCAGATTACACATTTCCTGGTGTGAAGGACACAAAATCCCAAATCCCTGTAGACAAAGTCTTTTGGGCTGGGAAGCGGGAGGGTGGGTGTTGAATAGTGAAGCAAAGTCCCTTTGTGGTTTTATTGCTCCTACCTCCTCGTGGTTCTTCTTGAGGCTAATCAATTCTTCAGTGAGGCTTTCAGACTGCATTTTAAGGTCACATGTGGTCATGTTGAGCTCACCAAGCACTTTCTGCAGGCCATTTAGATCTGCTTCAACTGACTGGCGGAGACAGAGCTCATTTTCATACCTTAAGAGATGTTTGGAATACGATTTCAAAATGCCATTAATGATTTGAAAAGGATATATGGGGGGAGAAAAGGATATTCAGCAAATACTATCCAGCTCAAAGAAAAATTCTTCTCTTGGAATTGTTGGGCAAATGTTATAAAATTTTGTGTCAAAGCTCAGAGTCTTCTTCTAATTAAATATGCATGCTTAATTTTTTTTCTCGTCTCCTGGTGTAGATGTTTAGCATTTGTCTGGAATTTGGATCTGTTACCTACATTAATTTCTTGATGTAAATTTTACATAAAGATAACATAATTTGTCTGTAGTGTGGTGATAGATACTGAGAAGATTAGCATGGCTTTTGTGCAAGGACAACATGCAAATTTGTGAAGCTTTCCATTTTTTTCACTAACGTGTTAGGGTTTTGCCCAAAGCGGATCCTATTTTTAGGCCGACTCACTTAATTTTGAAATCCTCAGCTGCAAGTCTAGCGTTGTCAATTGGGGTGATCATCTTGGCATTATCAATTGTGGCTGTTGCAATCTAGAGATTGAAAGATGAAAAGCAAAAGAACATTTAAATGGTTACCACGTATTTGCTGATTCACATTTATCTCCCAACAAATAGTCGCAGAGAAATTTCAGGACCTGTTATCCAGCGTTGATTTCCAGGTTGTCGTTGGTATGTGTCGGAATATACAGAGCAGCTGGTATAATTGATCAAAACACTCTCTTGTCCTGCTCTGTCCTATTACTGAATACTCTCTTGTCGCCTTCCAGTTGGAACTGACTCCTCACTGACCCTCTCTTGGGTTTCTAAGGCTACAAAGCACATGGAAAGAGAGCCCATCTTTCTCCCAAGGAGCCTCTGGAACTGCCAGAGGTGTGGCCTTTGATTTAGCTTCAGGAGTGAAATGCGTACACTCCTCATTCATCTAGTGACACCAATGGGGAGCTGTGATGGCCTAGTTCAGAGGGAGTTGTGCTGCTAACCCAAAGGCAGCACCTCTCTGCTGGTTCGGTTCCACCAGCTGCACCCAGGGGAGAAAGATGGATAATCTCCTCCTGTGTGATTTACAGCCTCCTGAAAATCCCCGGAAGGGGGTTTTATAGGTCAGTTCTGACTTGATGGCAATGAGTGAATGACACCATTAATGCAATCGTTATTATATTTTTTTTTTAAAAAAGCTCTTTCTTTTGTATCTAGCAATGAACAAATACCAATAGAAGAATTTTATGTTATCTTTAAGAAAATCAAGTGGCATTATCACCACATTTCCCACTGGACTCCTCAGAGTGACAGTTGCTGGATAGCACTGAATGCATCATCTCCAGAACCAGGTCCGAGCTTGCTCTACTGTTTTTAACACATTGCACATAATCGTCATATGTTGTTGTTATGTGCTGCTGAGTTGGAACCAACTCTTAGCTGACCCTGAGTGAGTTTTCAGAGGCTGAAAACTGCACAGGAGGAGACTGCCCATCTTTCTCCCTCAGAGCAGCTGGTGAATTGAACCATGTGCCTGTGGGTTGGCAGTGCAATTCCTTGCCACTATAGGCCACCAGAACTCTCTTAATTCTCTTCTATACACATATTCATTAGCTGCATGGCTTTTTCTAAAACTTGGAAATACTCAGCTGTGAACAGAAATTTAGATTGCTCAGATGTAATATACAGTACTGTTGTTATTAAAAATTCCCAGGTCCTATTTTAAATCGACAATAACATTTTCAATTGTTGTGTATGATCTGAATAAAAGTGGGAAATAGAAAAAGAAAGGAAATTCAGCAGAATATAAGCTCTCACCTGCTTCCTCAGATCAGCAATGATTGTGTAGTATTTGCTGTAGTCCCTTCCAGAACCATCATTTCCAGACCCAGGCCCAAATTTCTCATACCACTGCTTGATGTTGTTCTCCAGGTCAGTGTTGGCCTCCTCCAGGGCTCTGACCTTGTCTAGGTAACTGGCCAGGCGGTCATTGAGGTTCTGCATGGTCTGCTTTTCACTTCCGGTGAAAAGTCCTCCATCTCCAACACCACCACCCATGCCTCCCACATAGCTGTAGAATGCACTACCAGTGCCAAATCCAGAACCCCCACCAAAGCCAGCACCAGAGCCTACGGCTCCTCCAAAACCACTTCTTACTGAGCAGCTTCCAAAGCCCCCTCCGAACCCACTGCCAGATTCCCCACTCAGGCCACAGATGCTGGCTCCTCTTTGAGGAGGGCACATGCCCAAGCCACAGATGTTGGCTCCTCCTCGCATATCCCGGGAAGAGCACATCCCCAGGCCACATCTGCTTCCACTGCTGAAGTTGCTTCCACCAGAAGTCATCTTGACTGAGCAGCTGCCCCTAGCTTTGGAGGAGGAGATGCGAGGAGAACAAGACATGGTACTTCCTTACTAATGCTTAGCTTGTCTCACTATGAGAAGTGGAAAAAAGATTTACTCTGACATGGAAGACCTTTGGTCTTTATATACTAGTTTTTAGGGAGTTCCTTTTCTTTGGCTTTGTCATTGTTCACATGTCTAATCCATTCTGGGTTAATTTATTTTCAGTTAACCAGACTTTCCCTGGTCGATTAATATTGGAAAAATTAGGTAAGGGTGGAGTAAAACGAAAGGTGTTATTATTTAATTTAGCCTTCATTAGTGCTTGGCAATCTGTTATTTCCTGCTGGTCTTTTCTTCACCTACATACAAATGTAAATGACCAATCATACATTTCACTCTCTAGGTCCATTAAACTTAGACATGTTCCCTATGACATTCTGGTAGGACTATTAAAGATATTACAGTGTTAGTCACGATCCAAATGCAAATTCTACTTAGTAGCAATTTGTCAAGCAAAATGATTTTCTCCTTTTAATCCAGTGTTAATGCTGAGCCAGCCATTGTGTCACTAGGTCTCCTTAGCCTTCGCTTTGGAGGGACTTTATGAATGCTAATCCAGTAAACGCATGCCTCTTCTCCCAAGGGTGGACACCTCCCTCCAGGAATCATTACGTTCTCCCTCAATCCCAGTACTGTAGCACACTCTCCACTTCTTATTGGCTTTCCAAGCCTGGAGACTTCACATCACTGAACGTCCGTCCCCATCGACTTGATCTGTGTGGTTCCCATTCTGGGAAACAGATCCTTTTCCTGATCCATGCAGACACAGCCTTAAGTGAACCCAGGTGCATCTTCCTGGGCATGTGAGCAGCATATACTCTGGACCTCTGTCTTCTACCTTTCCCACTATAGTGCAGCGCTTCTGGCTAGATGCCCATGAGCTGCCCTTCGATGTTCTTCCTCCATGCCTTGACCTGTGTGGCATCTGGTATGCTGCTGGTCTCTGATGGTACTGTTGCCACCCAGACGCCTCTGCACTCTGCCATAATCCTTACTCCTTCTGCCATGGCCAAAGTGAGGATGCCGTTCTGGTGAGGGCTGTCCACCTCAGCCTCCCAGGACCCATTCTCCTATGACATCTACTGTTTCCTCAGATCAGCACACGCTCACGCTGCTCCTGTCTGCACTGTGACCCTGTGGGTCTGGCCTGCTCTGATGCCCAGGTCCACAGACAAGTTGGCCTGATTTCCATCCTCCTTTCACGGGGTCTTGACCCCTCCCCTTATCAAGCTCTCATATGTACTAATTCTACAGATTAACCTGGGCTTCGGATCACCTGGGGAATGCCTACAGGCACTCAATGCATGTGTCTCACACCTCTGTGTTGTTCTCACCTTGTATTTACCAAACTGGCCTTATCTGTGTGGCACCTAGTAGGGAAGCACAGCTATCCTGTTCCAGGCAGACCTGCACTTCTTGGTCCCTCCCTCCATGAATCCAGTTTGTCTACTGCATCAGATTTAAGCAGATCCCCCAGTGCCTCCTAAAGCACCTCCAGTGGAAGAGGTTGATGTCTCCTAGAACAGAAGAAGCAAGGGCATCCTGGGAGTTTGTGAAGAAGTGGGAGAACTGGTAAAACAGTTAGTTTCTAAGATTTCCAAATGATTTCACATTATTGTTGAATCCTTCCACGGGGCATTGTTAGGTTCTAGAATTATATCTAAGGGGCCCTGGTAGCACTGTAGTTAAGCGCTTGCCTGCTAACAAAGAGGACTTCAGCAAAGGACTTGAGTGTTTTAGAGATGGGGAGGATGGCAGAGGGCAGGGTTCAGGCCGGCTGTTCGTAGGATCACGATGAGTCGTGCTTGACTTGATGCCGCCTAACAACAACAAGCTGCTCTGTGGGACAATAATGTGGCATCCTGCTTCTGTAAAACTACGGTTTGGGAAACCCTAGGGGTCTTTCCTGAGCGTGATGTCTCTCAAAGGGCTGAACACTCCTAACAATGTGCTCGGGGTAATGTGTGATGAAATGTCAGTCTCTCCCTCTCAGGAGCCTCCTGGCTGTACTCTTTCTAAAATGTGTGTTTGTTCTTTTGGCAATCCATGGGATATTTAGTACTCTTCTCCAGTACCATGACTCATCAATGATTCTTCTGTCATCTTTATTTACTGTCCAAGTCTCAGATGTATAACAAGTAATAGAAAAGACCATGGCTTGGATCAGGTGCACCTTTAAACAGATCATTGCTCTTCAGCACTTTGGAGAGGTCCCTGACTGCAGATCTTCCTAATACAACATGTGTTTTGGTTTTCTGACTACTGGTAAGAACGTGGTTGATTGTGGATGCAAACAAGATTAAATCATGGAAAATTTGTATCTTTTTCTCATCTACCATCTTACCTATTGGTTCAGTGGTGAGGATTCTTCTTGATAGGAGAAGTAATCCATTCTGAAGGCTATAGTCTTTGATCTTTTCTAGCAAGCACTTCAAGTCCTCCTTACTTTCAGGAGTCTTCCTCCAACCCTGATGCCATACTCTTCATAAGTCCGGCTTCTTGAATGATTTGCTTAATTTTTAATTATTTAAAAATTAGAGATGAGGATTTTGATAGCTTCAGAATAATTTATTTTGAACGAATAAAAATTTAATACAAGATTTCTCTATTTCTCACATTACATAGTAGAAGAAGATAATATGATTTCACATTCATTGTGCCATTTGTGATGGATCTAGTAGTTAACGTTATTGTTTCATTAATTCGCTTTTCAGCTGTTGATCTATTCAGTTATGGTTTTATTCTCTTATTCGATTATTATTCAGGTTATTTATCAATTTTATTACTTCATTGTTTTGTATTACAGGTTTTCTATTCATAATTCTTCATTCCATAATTTATGATACTTGGTTATTGTATTGTTTGTGATTTACACATTGGTAATAAGCCAGTCATCAGTTATTTGTTGAGCACCTTGCAAAAATCAACCAAAACAATAATTTAGAAAGAACAGAAAAAAAATAAATTAGGAATAAAATAGACAAGACACAGTCCTATTAGAAGTTCAGTGTATAAATTTTGTTTTATTTTATATAATCATAACAAATACCCTCTGATTCATTTTTTCATAATGTTAGAAAAATGTTGGAGAAAAATTTACACCTTTTTCCCTTTACCAGGAAACAGTATAGATATTATTTACTATCTCAAAAGTTACCTAGATGTAGACTCTGATTTGTGGATACCTGATATATCCTTGTCTCTTAAAAACAGCTGCCCTAGTTAAAGACCCACTTTTTGCATATTAGAAATTTCTCCTGGAAACCTATCTCACAAACCCACATCCATAGAATCTTCTGACACAAACTTATAACCATTTTTTACTACCCAGAAATAGAAGCTCCAAAACAATTAAAAACAAGCCTGAGGAACATTTGTATGTACTATTATACTGGAAAATCATGAAAGTAATGCAAAAATACAAGCACTAATAACAGAAGGGATTAGATAAGCAAACTGTTTTATTTTAAGGGACAAAAGATTTTTTAATTTTTATTTTATTTTCATAATTTTAATGAACATTTACAGAGATTTTGGATTTCCATTCATTCATTGCTGCGCTTCTCTCCCCACCCAGCCCTCCCCCCTCCCCCCCAACTCACTCCTCTCTTTCAAAAGTAAAAGAAACACTCCCTCCCTGGTACACAATCCCCCCACACCCCTCCCACCGCCCCAAGTACATTCCACTATGCAACCTTAATTGTGGACTCTTGTGATAACCATAATACCCTATCATACATCGCTTTTAAATTATTCTCTCCCTCATCTGTTTCAGTGCAGTATACACAATTTATCCAGTTTTTCTCAGTCTTACCCCAATCCTGATATCAGTCCCATTTTACAGCAGTGGCATCATGCAGTATTTGTCCTTTTGTGACTGAGATATTTCACTCAGCATAATGTCCCCCAGGCTCATCCATTTTGAATAATATTGCATGAGTTCCTTGTTTTTCAATGCAGTGTAGTATTCCATTGTGTGACTATACCACCGCTTCTCTATCCATTTGTTCGTTGATGGGCACCTGGGTTGTTTCCAACTCCTTGCTATTGTGAACAAAGCCGCAATAAACATGGATGTGCATACATCTGTTTGGATGTCAGTTATGGACTCTTTGGGATATAGTCCCAGTAGTGGAATTGCTGGGTCAAATGGTGTCTTTATTTGCAACGTTTTGAGAAAGCACCATACCGCCTTCCACAGTGGTTGCACCATTTTACACTCCCACCAACAGTGAATAAGGGTTCCAGTTTCTGCACAACCTTGCCAGCGTTTGTTACTTGCTGTTCTGTTAAATTTTGCTATTCTGACTGGGGTGAGATGATATCTCATATTTGTTTTGATTTGCATCTGTCTTAGAGCTAGGATTTTGAACATTTCTTCATGTACTTGTTGGCCATCTGAATGTCTTCTTTGGTGAAGTGTCTGCTCATATCCTGTGCCCATTTTTCAATTGGATTATTTACCTTTATCTTGTTGTGGTTCTCAAGTATTTTATAAATTCTAGATATAAGTCCCTTATCTGACCTGTCATTATCAAATACTTTTTCCCAGTCTGTAGCTTCCCTTTTGACCCTGTTGGACAAGTTTTTGGATGTACAGAGGTATTTGATTCATCTATTTTATCTTCTTTTTTTTTTTAAAGTACAGAAAAAAATTTATTGGAAATCTCTTGAATACATTTTAAATTGTAGCTCAGGATTTCCAAACGAGGTGGGATGGAGGAGAGATGATGCTGGCTGTCACCTGGAGACCGATGTCTGGTCCCAGCCCTGTTCAGGTGCTGCAGGAGTCTGTGTTCACGTGTTGTACATGGCTAAGGGGCTAGGCTGCTCCTCCTGGATTCAGCTCAGTCAGGGCTCAGCCTCCCTGGCCTCTTCCTGTGGGGTCTTGGAGAAAGGTTGCTGCACAGACCAACTAGGAATCGCAGAGGACTATACGGGAGAGGGCTAAGAGGCCTTTCCATGCAAAGCCTCAGAGAAAGAACTGACCAGGGGCCTCCACCTTTCTCAGCCCCAGGGCCTAGTGTGGATTTTGTAGCAGGCTATGGGCATGGCCACCATAGGGAAGTGCTCTGGCCTGACAGGAGGAGGGCCACATGGGTAGCACTGTTTTCCAGGACTATTTATCTCTGGCGGAGTGCATGCACAGAGCCGGGCTCGGCCTTAGCAAAGATCCCCAAGCCCGGGCCAACCCTGTAGGTGGGACAGCTTCACATGCAGTTTACTAACAAGCAGTTAGAACAGCTGCTGCCAATGAACACCCTCAGAGGCCCAGGTGGGACAGGGCAGGCCCATGTGCCGTTAGCCAGGTATTAGTTAGGCTGAGGGAGAGAGGGCAGAGGGGTGAGGTTAGGCACTTGACTTAATCAAGTTACAGTTTCTGAAATTAACCACGTGTCCTGCTGTAGTTTTCAGTAAGAAACCAATCCAACTAGTGAACCCCAGGGCAGTGTGCAGGCCCAGGAATTAGGGGGAAACAGTGGCCAGGCCCATGAGAAAGGAGAAAAGGCCTACAGGCCCCAGCTTGAGGAGCAGGTACCCCAGCAGCAGGGGCACCTGGCTTTTTCTAGTCCAGGGGGGCACACAATGAAATATTTTATCTTCTGGTTGTAGATTTTTCAGGATACTTGGAAAACTGTTTATGTTGTGCATTAGGACTACTAGAGTTCTTCCAAGCTTTTCTTTAATGAAGTTGATAGGGAACAAAATCTTTTAATCTGTTGAGGAATTCAAGGATTTTTTTTTAATGGCATTTGAAGTAAATACACATTGGGTCATCACATGTTAGATCTAATTGACAGTAATTGGTCTGGGTTTTTCTGGTTTATACCTACCATCATTGTACATCAGAGTGCTCCTTGGAGACAAAAATAATAATACTTCATCTCATATACTTCTGCCATATGGCTAGGAGACGCTATTCCTTGGAGAGGGACATCATGTTTGGAGAAATGGAGGCTTATAAAGGAGAGGAAGACCCTCAGCCAGGTGGCTGGACACAGCAACTACCACAATAGGCTCTAGTGTGTCAGGAAGTGTGAGGATGGCACAGGATAGGGTGGGTTTCAGAACTGTTGGTCATAGGTTCGCTATGGGTAGTACTGACCTCAATGGCACCTAACAACATACCAATTGCACCTGAATGCTTAGTGGTGAGAGGCAGTCTGGGTATTTTATAGAGACGATAACGGAAACTTAGAAAAGATATCTCTTCTTTGTTAGGAAGAGGAAAGGTGGACGGTGCAAAAACTAGGATTAGAGCCTGTCTCTTGACTTTCACTTCGCATACATCTCACCACATCATGGGGCCTCAGGTACAGCTTCATTCCTCACTGTTGTCATCAAAGTTGGCAGCTTCTGAGAGAGTGTGTACCTGACCTCTTCCTCTGAATGAAAGGTATCTCACATGAGGAGATTAAGCGTATGGGTAAGGATGCAGGTCTTTTTGTGTTTGTTGTTGTGTTGTGAGGTGCTGCCTGCTGTGGTGACTCCATCTCACAGTGATCTGATGCACAATAGAGTGAAATCTGCCTGACCCCACACCACCATCACCATCACCATTTGTACATAAGCCCATAGTAGCAGCCACTGGGCTGATCCATCTCAGTGAGAATCTCCCTTTTTTTTCTTTTGCCAACCTGCTATTTTACCAAGTAGGATGTCGTTTCCCAAGCACTCTCCCTTCCCAGTCATATGACCAGTTTCTAGGATTTCTCATACTCTGTTTCTTTTTAATGGTTCAAAAATTATCTTTAGGAGATAGTTTTCATTTCTAAGTATTTTATTTCTCTAAGGGAAAATATCTCTCAACTGTGAGATAAAATGAAGCAGCTTAAAAAATTAATTTACACATCCTTTTGGATGAATAATAATGAGTAATATTTTTCTTACTTTACAGTCTAATTCCATCACCATTACTTTAAGATGCTCAGCATGAGACAAGCATGCTGAGTTATAATTATGCAGAACTCCCATGAAATCTTCCAGTTTTCCCATGACTCTTTGACAATCACACTTGATTCCTTAATTTAGAAGCATTAGGTATTTGTCTTGGTGAATTTTTAATGCGGTGAGCATTGTTCACTTTCTGTGCAGTTGACATTGATCAGTGGCACAAAAGTGAGCATATTAAGACCCTTTGAAGAAAACAAGTCACACCATTTGTTTTTACGTTTCCCCCATCTATCCTTAAAACACTATATGAATCGCCTTTGTGTGTGTGTGTGTGTGTGGTGTACATTTCAGGGATCTGATTTTTAAAATCCTTATCAAGTATGTAGGCTAATGTGATGGATGGAAAGAGTGTTGGACTAGCAATTTGGAGATCTGAGTTCAAGTCCTGTGTTGTCATTTTGTTGCTCTGTGACCAAGGATATTAAGATGGATATTAACACTCTAAATTTGAATCTTGATTGAGTAAGAGAAATGGGTCACCAATACCTCCTCTCACTGTATAGGATTTTATGAAGGTTGAATTCATATTACATACCTGTATGCAAAGATTCATAGTGTATATAAATAGAAAGGGTAATCACCAGCAATTCATTGTGCTGCCCATGCTAATCTTTTGGAGATGCATCTTCTAACTTCATTGAGGGTGGGGAAAGGGAGAAAGATGGGTGAGTTTGATAGCAGAGTTTAATTGGTGAGTCCTGGAAGAAGAATTTTCATGTCTCATTTGAGTAAATACTCATGTGTGTTTTCTTTCCTTTTGTATTTCCAAACCTGGAGATTTTCTATGACAACAGGTTGAAAAATGCTGTCTTCTGATATAACTGAAATATGCCTATTTGTGCATACTGAATTTCCTAGTTTTGTTTTCGATACTCAGAAAAGTATTTCAACAAAGTACTGAAGAGCAATGGTGTCTCTCTGGAGACTAAGGTGCGTCTGATACAGACCATGGTCTTTGTAATCACTTGTTATGCATCAAAGAGTTGGACAATGACCAAGAAGGACAGAGGGAGAATTGATGCCTTTGAGCTGTGGTGGTGGAGAAGAGTATTGAGAGTACCATGGGCTGCTAGGAAAACAAAACAGATTCGTCCTGGAAAGGGTTAAACTGGGCAGCTCCTTGGAAGCAAGAATTCTGAGGCTCCGTCTAACATACTTTGGACATGTTTTAAGGAGAGACCAGTTCTTGGAGAGGGACATCATGCTTGGGAGGGTAGAGGGACAGCGCAGGAGGGGAAGGCCCTCTATGAGGTGGATTGATTCAGTGACTGGGGTAGTCGGGATGGGAGTGTCAGAGACAGTGCGATTGGCACAGGACAGAGCAGAGTTTAGGGCTGTTGTACATAGGGTCGCTATGAGTCACAGGCAACTCAACGGTACATAACAACAACAACAACATCTTTTTCTTAAGCTCACTTTGATTCAGTTCTTCTTAACAAACGCCCACAAAGAAAACAACGCACCAAGGCTGGCTGCCTTTTATTGTCAAGGCTTCCAGCCACTGTTAAGTCCTCTGGCCCCCCCTAGGGGGTTCAGACACAGCAAGGAGGATGACTTCCATTTGTGCAGGGACTGAGGGGTGGGCTACAAAAGGACCTTGAACCTTCTTCCCAATTGGGTGTTGGCAATCTGAGAATGCAGAGAATTGGCAAAAACCTGGCAGATGCTAAATATTAAAATTCTTTAAAAGGGAATTCTTTGCTCTTGTAAAGATGTTGTAAATATACATTTGCTATTTCAATTGCTTTTATGTCTATAGTTCAGTGACATAATTTATGCAAATTATTCTGTGAAACCATTGTGAACTTTTCTGTCATCCTTAACAGAAACTCAACACTTTTTTTTTTTGGTGAACTTTGTTGTTGTATGTTGTTGAGTTGGAACCAACTCACAGCTGGCCCTCCTGCAGATTCGTTTTGTTTTGTTTTATTAATTTTAATGAACATTTACAGAGACTTTGGATTTCCATTCATTCATTGTTGCATTTTTCTCCCTGCCCACCCCTCTCCCCAAGTTCACTCTTCACTTTGAAAAGTAAAAGAAAAATTCCTTCATTGGTATATAGTTCCCCCACCCCCCACCCAGTACACTCCACTATGCAGCCTTCATTCTGGACTCTTGTCATGACCATAATACCCAATCATATATTGCTTTTAAACAATTCTCTCCCTCATCTGAGAAATTCAACACTTCTTAAACAATTCTTTCTCCTTTCTCCCCCATTCCCACTCCTGGGTCTCTATATTTGCCTGTTGTAGATATTTCATTGTAATCCTGGTGATAAAGTGTGTTCAACATTCAGCTGCTAACCAAAAAGTTGGCAGTTCAAACTCACCAGTCCCTTCTTAGGAGGAAAATGAAAGCATCTGTTCTAGTAATATTCATGGCCCCAGGACATTTCTACTCTGTCTTGTAGGATTGCTATGAGTCTAGACTTACAGGTTTTTGTTTGGGGTTTTATAAAAAGATATTTCATATAAATGAGATCAAGCAATCTTTGTGTTTTAGTGATTGAATTACTTCAATCAACTTAACATTTGGCACAGTTCACCAGCCTTGTAGCACGTACCAGGACTTCATTGAGAGAGCTCATTTTAGGGAAGGGAGTCCTGCGTGAACTGTACTTGCTTGTAGAGTAATGCTGACAGATGAGGGGCAGATGATTCCACTCAACTATCCTGGCATTTGTGAGAGGCAAGGAGGGGTGGTTGTTGTTGTTATTATATGCTGTTGAGTCATTTGTGACTCATAGAGACCCTATGTCCAACAGCCCTGAAACCTGCTCTATTCTGTGCCAACGTTACCCTCTCTGACGCGCCTACCCCTATTACCCCAGCCTATGAGATGAAACCTCAGAATCCTTGCCTCCAAGGAACGGCCTGGCTTCACCCTCTCTAGGACCTATCTGTTTGTTCTCCTGGAAGTCCATGGTATATGCAGTATTCTTCTCCAGCACCACAGCTCAAAGGCATCAGTTCTCTTTCTGTCATCCCTGGTCATTCTCTTGAAGGAATATACTGAAACTAGTATGTTAGGGCTCTGGCATGAGAGCCGTCTACAAAACAGAGCTCCAAGGAGTTGGGGCTTTCCTTGCTCACTTTTCAGATAACTGCCAAGTAGATATAGCATGATGAGACTGGAGCATGTTATTGATGTAGAATAGAACATTGAATTAGTGGTGGGAAAAGCTAGTAGTAGCAGCTTATATCAGTATGTCATTTCATAGGTGAGGATGAAGGAAGTAAAAGAATGAAATTAGTGCAGACGCATTAATAAGACTCCTGACATCTGTAAAAGGCACTGAGGACTTTTGGTTATATTTTGAAGTTACTAAATCCTCAGTCTCTCAGCACTGTATGTAAATACGCTCCTTTTCACATCAAGCAGGAGAAGAGGTGTACTCTTCCCCTTCTGGAAAGCTTTAAGCCTTGGACACTAGCACAAGCATGTTAGCCACCTTGCCAGGCTGGGCCCGCCCACGTGAGTGGGAACATCTTGGCCACGCTGGGCACACCGCTCCTGCAGGTACAGACTTCACGGGGAGGAGGATTAGGAGCAATAGCCACTGTTTTCTTTGTAGACTTGTCATATTGGCATTCGATTCATTGGAATTGGGCCATTTCCTCCTGGTTATTTTTGTTTGGGTTATTCTATTCATTGTTTAGACCTTTCAACAAAGTACAGAGAATTATCTTCCACCTTTAAGGGGATAGATAAGATTATGTCTTTCATGTGGAGTGCCAGCAATGACGCTGAATAAATTACTGCATGACTCTGTATCTTAGCTTTTTTATGAGGAAACTTGGCATGGATGAGATACCTACAGAGATCTCATATCTTTAAAGCTTTCTGATAACAGGGAATAAATTTTAAAATTTTAATTTATTCTTTATTACTATAGATTCATTTATTGAGGTTTTAATAATATGTACTAGAAACGTTTCAAGGGGAGCTCTGGTGGCCTAGTGGCAAGGAGCTGCAACTACAATCCCAGAGGCTCACGGTTCAAATCCACCAGATGCTCTGCCGGGGAAGGAGGGACAATCTCCTCCTGTACCAGTCAGATCTGATCTGACGGTACACTCACACAAAAATAATAAAATAAAATAATAAAAAAAAAGAAACGTTTCAAAGGGCATCGATTATTCAATCCTGAATGCAATCCTCTGAAATTGTCGTTGTTATGTGCTGTCTGGTCACCTGTGACTCATAGCAACCCAAAACAACCCTAAACCCTTCTCTATCCTGAGCCAACCTTATTGTCTTTGACACCCCCCATTACTTCAGTCACTGAATCAACCCATCTCATCGAGGATCTTCCTCTCCTGTGCTCTCCCTCCACCCTCCCAAGCATGACGTCTCTCTCCAAGGACCAGTCCCTCCTTGCAGCATGCCCAAACTATGTCAGACGAAGCTTCACAATCCTTGCCTCCAAGGAGTTTGGTTTTCTATTATCATTGTTATTGTTGTTTGCTGTGCAGTCGATTCCTACTCATTGTTCCCCTATACACAGTAGAACTGCCACATTAGGTTCCCAAGGCTGGGACACCTACAGAAGTGACCTATCATATCTCTCTTCTGCGGAGCAGTTCATGGGTTCAAACTACCAAACTTACTGGTTAGCAGTCCAGTGTGTAACCATTTAACCAAGTAACACCAGAGACCCTGTATTATTATTATTATTATTATTATTCCCATTTTACAGATGAAGAAATGGAGGCACAGGGTAGTTAAATAATTAGCCCAAGAATGCATAGGTCACATACTTAGGAAGAGATTGAATTGAATTTGAATCTAGGCAGTTCAAGGTTGCCCTTAATTAGCAGTATGGTTTTCTTTAACAATTGTTGTTATTGTTGTTAAGTTCTGTTGACCACTACTCACAATGACCCTGTGAACAATGGATCTGAACACTGCCCTCTCCTGTACCGTCATTTCTGAAACACTCAAGTACACCATTACAGTCACTGGGTCAGTCCATCTCATTTACACTCCTTTGCTGACCTTTCCAAGCATGAGATCCTTTTCCAAGACTGGCCCCTCGTAACCACATGCCCGAAGTATGTGAGACAAAGCTTTACTGTCTTTACCTCCAATGAGCACTCTGGTTGGATCTGTTTTCCTTTTGTCTAATACATTAATTTGATTCATTAGTGAGATGAGTTAAGGGAGGTCCAGGCCATGGTGCTCTGACCTCCCAGCTGAGAGTGAGGTCTGAATTGTCACCTTCTCACGCCTGGAAGTGAATCACCTAGAACTGTGGCACATAGCTCTAGGTGTAGTCACTGGACCTTTCATGAGCCTACAAATGGTTTTGCGAGTCTTTTCTAAGGATATGGACGAGAAAAATGGACAAAACCAGAGATTATTCTATGTTAAACTATTTAACTATTCCATGTTAAACTATTTAACATGGACACTGATTGTTTAGAAGGTTTCAGTAGCTGGTAAGCCTAGAATGGGGTTCTAGAGACTCTCTGTTGTGCCTGGGGATACACGTAGAGAACAGGAAGAGAGTCATGAGGGAAGAGCCCCAGTGGCACTCAGATAGTGTCTGAGCAGGTACTGTTTACCAGCTCTATGAACTAGTGGGGCCTAGTGGTAAGGAACTGCACTGTCAACATAAAGGCATGTTGTTCAAATCCACCAGCTGCTCCATGGAAGAAAGACGGCCATATTCTTCCTGTGTGATTTTCTGCCTCTAAAAACCTGCTGGAGGTCAGCATTGGGTGGATTCCAACTCAATGGTACATAATAACAACAACATAATGAAATATTTTGGTGTTTTTATGACTTGTACCTCTGTAGCCCTTCCATATAATTCTGTAGAAATTAGAAAAGGGTCCCTAAAGAAACCATAACTGCCACCCAAGCAGATATATGCACACCCATGTTTACTGTGGCTTTGTTCACAATAGCAGAGAGTTGAAAACAACCTAAGTGCCCATCAACAAAAGAATGGATAGAGAAGCTCTGGTCTATTCACACAATGAAATAATAGTATGCTGCAAAGAAATACAAAGAACTCATGAAATATTATAGAAAATGGATTATCCTGGAGGATATTATGCTGAGTAAAATATCCCAGTCACAAAAGGACAAATATTGCCTAGTGCCATTGTTATAAAACGTGACTGACATCAAGGTTATGGGGAGACTGAGAAAGAGGTAATAAATAAGGTATACTGGCATTGAAACAGATGAATGTGTTCAAAAGCAATATATGATTAGGTATTATTTTCATGACAGGAGTCCAGAACGAAGGCTGCATAGTGGAGTGGACTTGGTGGGAGGGATTATATAACAATGAAAGAATTTTTCTTTTACTTTTCAGAGAGAAGAGTGAATTGGGGGGGAGGAGGGGTGGACAGGGAGAAAAATGCAACAATGAATGAATGGAAATCTAAAGTCTTGGTAAACGTTCATTGAAATTAATAATGAAATTTAAAAAAAGGAAATTAGAAAAGGGTGGCTCTGCTCATAGGCACTGAGCTTGGGATGTGGAGTGCAGGCCTGGAGCCCTTATTCAGAGCATACTCTTCCAGTAGCCATAGAGACAACCTTCTGTTACAACAGTTCTCACAGTGGTGAAGGAAATGCGTATCAGGTTTTTTGATGGATCTGGCTCCTTCTTGTTTATCACAAAGGGAACATAATTTGAGCAGAGTCGAGAAACAGTGCTTCATAGTATTACTCATAGTATTACAAAGGTAGCAGTTATTCTTTGCAGTTCGATTGTGTGACTGTAAAGTGGCTTTTGGTTACTGATCTGGGTAAAAATTTTCACTCAAATGATCTTCAAGACTAAGGAAGACTAAGACACTAAAGATCAAGGAAGATTAAAACAAACAAACAAAGCAAAAGTTGATTCTTACTTAAAGCAACTCTTTGTGTAATTTTATACCCCTACAAAAATGACTATCCGATTCTCTTGTACTTGCTTTAATAGATTCCTTTTGGATACTTATTATGCTAAGTCTGTTTCAAGGAGGAGTGATAAAGGCTTATTTCAGCACTTAAGGTTTCCATGACTAATTATTTCGTTTCTGTTGGACCTTAGGTGTAGTTTCTAATTGTTTAAATGCAAACATGAGTCACATCTTTTAATCATTTCAGCTCAGGGTCTGGTTCTGTGCTATGAGATTAAGGATGCAGAAAGGATAGGAATAGCCCTTGCCCTCAAGGAGCCCTCAAGCAGCCTACAGTCATTTCATGAGGTCAGTGAGTGAAACAATTAGAAAACAGTAATTACAGAAAGTGAAGGAGTCTAAGTGCTCCAGAGTGAGTGTTCAAGGAAGACTCTAATGGGAGAAAGAGTATGATTCTTCACAGGCAGGTGGAAACTCCATCGTCTCTCATTTACTTTACTTCCATAGCTGCCTTGTTTTCAGCCGGAGTGCCAGAACCATGGTATGCTATGGCCTAAACGTCCCATGGCTTTCCACTGAAAGTGCATAAAGACGCTTTTCTTAAGATCTTGTTTGAACCTCCCCGCTCCTTGCTCACTCAGCTCCAGTTACACCAGCTAAGCATTTGTTTCTGGAACATGCTTTTTCTTTGCTGAGAAGCCTTCGCAGAAGTACCCACAGAGCTTCTTAGAATCTGATTCTCTCATTACTTGGGTTTCAGCTCAAATGTCACTCTCTTCAGTGCTCCTATCATCTGAAGGAACCATCCACCTCCAAATGAGTACTCTATTTGTTGTCTTTGAGACACCTAGTAGAATCCAACAGCCTTTTGTTTGTTTGCTAGTCTGTCACCCGTCTCTTTCCACTAGCTAGCATGAAAGCACCGTAAAACCAGAACTGAATTAGTCTTGACTCTCATGTATCCTGATCCCTGGACTAGGACCTGGATTTTAATAGATATACAATTGATATTTTTTACTAATTCAATGACTAATAGATGCCTCGTCAGGATAATTTCCTCTTCAGTGAGGCTTTGTTCAAAATTCATGTCATTTTAAAAACAGGATTTATCTTTCTCTTACTGACACTGGGTACTATGACGCTGTCATAGGTGATGCAAATATCACTTTCAAGTTTGCGGTCTTTGTTTTTACATTTTTTTGGTGCCTCTGTGAGAGAAGGATGGACAATCTCTTTCCATAAGATTTATGGAACCTATAAGACAGAAATGCTTTGATTTTAATGTAGTTAAATCTATCAATCTTTTCTTTAATGGTCTGCAGTTTTTATATTCTAGGTATAAAATTCTTTTTCCTAGGAAAAAATTTTTTTTTTTACCTCTCACATTTAGGCCTTCAACAGACCTGAAATAGATTGACATGGCAGGAGTTTCCGTTTCCCCCACTGTGAAGAAACAGTTGTCACAGCTGTTAGATGTTCATATATTTGTGCAACAGGCACGTTGGCTCAGGACAGGAGAGGGTTCAGAGCTGTTGTACATAGGGTTATTATGCATTGCAGGTGACTAGATGGCATGTAACAACAACAGGCACACTTTAAAGATAAGACAACCCCACCAGTGGTAACTTGCTGAAGGAAGGTTTATTGAGTATTAAGACTTGACAACAGATTTCTGTAGAATAATCAAATAAGTCATCATATTGGCATGTGACATTCTTTCAGAAGACTGGGGAGATCCTGGTATTGATTACTGTTAGAGAGATTACATTTCAATAAGAGAAAGAAAACAGGAGAGAACTTTTCTTAGGCTTGCTCATTATCTCAAGGTTTGTAATGCCTTCTTTTCTCTGAAGGCATCTGGAGTGTCCCCCCTGTTGTGCAAATAGCAAACTAATTGCTCTGGGATTTCTCTTCTAGGGAGTGGAGCCTGCTGGTAAGTATTTTGCTTCTTGGTCGACCTCCTCAAGGACTTTTTTAACCACGATGGCTTTGGCTGGCTCTAAAAGGAAAATTTCAGACTTGATTTTAGAGGGTTAAGAAAAGATGAAGAGATTTTATCAATTAATGGAATAAGATTTTTATTGTCTTACAATATATTTACTATTTTATTCATTGTGCAACGAGCACAAATACTTCGAGGTATTATTTGTGAATTTTGATTCCTTAGCCACAAACATGTTGGCATGCTGCTTTGTTTAAAATTGGTACTTGTGGGGTCAAGATTAGTGGACGATTTATCAACAACCTGCGTTATACGGATGACACAACCCTGTTTGCTGAAACTGAAGAGGACCTGAAGTGCCTGCTGCAGAGTGTCAAGGACTGCAGCCTACAATATGGATTGAGGCTCAATGTCAAGAAGACAAAGATTCTCACCACTGGACCAATTGGCAGCATCAGGATGGATGGTGAAGAGACTGAGATTGTACACAGCTTTAGTTTGCTTGGCTCTGTAGTCAACAGTCTTGGCACCAGCAGCCAGGAAATTAAAAGGTGCATTGCCATGGGAAAGTCTGCTGTTAGGGACCTCTCCAAAGTACTGAAGAGCAATGGTGTCTCTCTGGAGACTAAGGTGCGTCTGATACAGGCTATGGTCTTCACAGTCACTTGTTATGCATCAGAGAGTTGGACAATGACCAAGGAGGATAGAAGGAGAATTGATGCCTTTGAGCTGTGGTGCTGGAGAAGAGTATTGAGAATACCGTGGACTGTTAGGAAAACAAACAGATTTGTCCTGGAAAGGGTTAAACTGGGTGGCTCCGTGGAGGCAAGGATTCTGAGGCTCCGTCTAACATACTTTGGACATGTTGTGAGGAGAGACCGGTTCTTGGAGAGGGACATCATGCTTGGGAGGATGGAAGGACGGTGCAGGAGAGGAAGGCCCTCTATGAGGTGGATTGATTCAGTGACTGGGATAATTGGGATGGGAGTATCAGAGACAGTGCGATTGGCACAGGACAGAGCAGAGTTTAGGGCTGTTGTACATAGGGTCGCTATGAGTCGCAAGCGACTCGATGGCACATAACAACAACAACAACTTGTCATACCAGTTAGACATCTAGTTCACGGATTTCTAGTACAGATCTTGATTGTCTCTATTCTTACCAAGTCCCGCTGCTACTATCAAAACAAACAAGAATCACACCGACAAGGAAAATGTCCTGCAGAGTCTCTTTCTAATTACCTTTCATCTGATTCCCCACACTTCCAGATCCATACTCTTTAGACTTGTAACTTCCAGACTTGCAAGCCCTGTGAATGTGTGTTGTTGGAAACATCACAAAAGAGATTGGTTAAGAGAAAATTCCTTGGATTTTAGATTCACTATTACATTTTTAATGAATTATGCAATTCTTGGAGAGTTGCACAATTGAAACTATTCTGCCTTAGCTCCAAAAGGTTTAAATCCACCAGCGGCTCCGAGGGAGAAGGGTATAGAGTCTCCTCCTGTATGACTTACTGCCTCTGAAAACCTGCTAGAGGGTCACCGATGGCTTGGCTCTGATTCAGTCGTATGTAACAACAGATCACACATATTTCCACTTGTCACATTTTGGTTTTGCAAAATGTTCCTAATTTATATCCTGGTAGTAGGATATTGAGTTATATATTTCATAGTCATGAATATGGTCACATTAACTCATATTGACCTTCTAGACATCTAAGTTTCAAGTAGATTTCAGTATGTGACATCTTTTCCTTTTAATTGTTACACAACGAAGTATTATGCCACATTGAAAAGTCATGAGCTCAAACAGCCTAAGTGGCCATCAACAAACGAATGGATAGAGAAGCTGTGGTATATCCACACAATGGAATACTACACTGCATTTAAAAACAAGGAACTCATGAAATATTATTCAAAATGGGTGACCCTGGAGGACATTATGCTGAGTGAAATATCTCAGTTACGAAAGGACAAATATTGCATAGTGCCACTGTTGTAGAATGGAATTGACATCAGGGTTGGGGTGAGACTGAGAAAAATTGGATAAATTATGTATATTGCATTGAAACAAATGAGGGAAAAATAGTTTAAAAGTGATATATGATTGGGTATTATGGTTATGACAAGAGTACATGAATGAAGGTTGCATAGTGGAGTGTACTCGGGGTGGGGGGGATTGTATACCTATGAAGGAATTTTCCTTTTACTTTTCAAAGAGAAGAGTGAACTAGAGGGAGGGGTGGGCAGGGAGAAAAATGCAACAATGAATGAATGGAAATACAAAATCTTTGTAAATGTTCATGAAAATGAATAAAATAAAATTTAGGGAAAAAAAACCCCAAAAGTAATGAGCTCGTGAAACACTATACAATCTAGGTCATTCTAGGGGAAGTTATGCTGAATGAAAGAAATCAGTCACAAAAGTATAAACAATGTGCAAAACCACTGTTATAAAAATAGGATGATTGAGGGGGAAAGGGTGTCGGGGAGAGAAGAAAGAGAATGGGTAGTTAATTCTCATGTTGGAGGTCAATCTGAAATGAATAGATGATCAGATAATATGTGCATTGCAAATAACAGTCTGGAGGATATACACTATAAATTAAATGGAGCTGGGGAGGAAAAAGAAGGGGAAAATTAATAAACAGAAGATGAGAAGGTGGTTTAGGACAATAGCAATATATAATAAAGGCTTGCTTAGACATTATGCTATGTTAAATGCACCAGTCAATGGTAATGCTATGAATGATTGGGAAAAAACCCAAATATGATTTGCAAACTTTTGTTCAAATTCTGTTACCATCGAGTCAGAACTGACCCACAGCTGACCTTCCAGCAGGTTTTCTGAGCTATCACATGGGAATAGGTTGCTCATCCTTCTCCCGCTGAGCAGTTTGGGATTGCAGTGATTTTAAAAAAATGATGATGCACTTGAGAAAGAATAAAAAAATGCTTTACTTACCCATCATCTCCACCTATGAGGAGGCAGTAGGTCTCGATCTCCTTCTCCAGGTGAACCTTGATGTCGAGCAGCTGCTCGTACTCGAGTTTCTGGCCCTCGGTCTCGGTTCTGACCTGGTGCAGCTGCTCCTCCAGGGCCCCGATCTGAGCCTGGATCTGTGCGAGCTGTGTGCAGTAGTTGCCTTCGGTCTCGGTCAGGGAGCACTCCAGGGAGTGTTTCTGTCAGGAAACGATAAACAGAACCCAAGCTGCAGCTACAGAAACGCAGACATTTGCTTCGGGTTGAGTTTCTCTGCTATTTAGCTTGTCTGAGAATTGCTTTAGAGTTCATGTGAACACATATTTAAGACAACTTTATGACCCTGCTTTTAAAAATAAGCAAATCAATGATTATTAATCTTATTAGGGGCAGAAGGGAGGGAGACAGGGTGACCTTTTTTTAGGGGGCACTGATTTTACGTTAATGATGGTGAAAGATATGAGAAAAAAATTGTCAAAAAAAACAATTTGGAGAAAAATATTAAAAAAAAGAATTTGGAAAAAATATAGCAACAATGGTCTACAACTTGAAGAATGTGATCAATTCTAATGAATTATTCAAGCAGGAACTGTTGAACTTGTTTATGCTTTGTTGTGCATTTTTCATCAGAATATTAAAAAAAATCCCAAATACTTATTTTTCATACAAGACTTTTGTCCATGTTGTTTTAAGCACCATAAATGAAATTCCATTCTTTATCTTTTAAGCTAATGACATAAATGTATATCGGGGCATGATTTAATAATTTTAAAGCCAAAAGTCCTGTGTTTAATTGACAGCCCAGGGGATGAAGAGAAAATGGTCCTTTCCGTACCGTGGCTAAGAGAGACTGAAGTTCAATTTCCAGGGTTTGAAGAGTGCGTTTCATTTCCGTGAGCTCGTTCCTGGCCGAGGTTGTGGCCCCGGCATCCTCAGAGATTTGCTGCTGCAGCGAAGCGCTCTGAAATGGTGTCAAACTTCAGTTGTGTGGACATCATTGACACTGCAGAGGGTTTGTTGTCTGGACTACAGTTACCTTCTCGTTGAACCAGGCCTCGGCGTCCCTGCGGTTCTGCTCTGCAAGGTCTTCATACTCAGCTCGCATGTTGTTCAGGAGGACAGTGAGGTCCACCCCTGGGGCTGCGTTCATCTCCACGTTCACGTTGCCCCCAGCCGCGCACTGCAGCGTCTTCATTTCCTAGGTGCAAAACAATGTTCACTTACATACTCAGTTCTCATAGAAACTCAACTACATCCTGAACACAGAAAACAGGAGCATAGGGTTGAATTATCTGGTATAATTCTGAAATGGAAAGAATTACAAATACATCATATACACATGTATGTTGCTGTTGTGTACTATAGATTTGGAGCCAACCCACAGCTGACCCTCCTGTGGGTTTTCAGAGGCAGTAAATAGGAGGACACTGATGGATTGAAACTATGCTTTTTTGGTGGCCTAGTGGCAAGGAGCTGCAACTACAATCCCAGAGGCGCATGGTTCGAATCCACCAGATGCTCTGCCGGGAAAGGAGGGACAATCTCCTCCTGTACCAGTCAGATCTGATTTGACGGTACACTCACACAAAAATAATAAAATAAAAAAAATAAATTCTGTATAAAACAAAACCAAAAACAAAACCTGTGCTTTTGCACTGGCAGGATAATTTCTTACCATTAAAGTCACCAGAGTTCCCTACACATATAAATGTATGCACACACACACACACACACGTTTTGCTGTTATGTACCATTGAGTCATCTCATGACTCATTGTTGGTTGACCAACTCATTGTTAGTTGACCCTCCAGGTCGGCAGTTCTCCCTCTCATATATATTTATGGATATAGATGTCATTTTCTCCCCTCCCCTATATTCCACCTCCTGGCTCCAAGGAAATTCTTTTGAAGACTCTCAGTTGTCTATCTAGAACATTACAGTGTACTATTGGACTTTGAAGTAGACAAACTTTTGTGTTGATTCTGGTTTTGCCTTGTGATAATCGTGAGAACTTGGAAAGCTGCTTAAACTACTTACATCTCAGTTTTCTTATTTGAAAAATTGTAGATAATAAAAAAATGTTTCCCCCATGTTGTGAAAGAACTAGTAACAACCCATTGCCCTTCGGTCAATTCAGACTAATAGGGAACTTCCATTGAATTTCTGAGGTTGTAAATCTCTATGAGAGAATAATTAGCTCCTTAATAATACCAAGATCTAACGTTATTGCCTGGCATATGAATGATGGATACATGCAAGTTATTTTAATTATTATTTTTTTTAGTTTTACAATTGTTTAATGTCTTTTATTTGTTTGTTTGTTTTTTAATTTCAATGAACATCTAGAGAGATTTCGGAATTCCATTCATTCATTGTTGTACTTTTCTCCCCGCCCCTCCCCCCATTCACTCTTCTCCTTGAAAAGCAAAGAAAAACCAATGAAGAGGTTATTGTAATTATTATGGTCAGTCTAGAGGAAGCTCTGGTGACAAAGCCCATAGAAGCTATATCCATGCCTCTTGGGAGCTCAAATCCACCAACAGAAGAAAGATGAGAAATCTCCTCCAGGTTGACTTACAGCCTCTGAAAACCCAGTGGAAGGTCAGCTATGAGCTGGTTCTGACTTTATGGCAATGAATGAGTTTTGTCATCATAGAAGTCAGAATTTATTTGCTATAGTCTACTCGTTATTATGTCTGAAGTGACAGAATGTAAGGAATTGCTTCTAGGAAAGAGTGCAAATGGTCACCATCACTGCTACGCCTGTGTACTCTGAGTTATATGGCTCAGTTTACGGCTAGGCCCCAACAACTCTACCCCACTCATACGTGGATTGGCTCTGAGGATGACAACTGAGCTTTCTCTCTTTCCTCCCTGCATCAAATCCCTCAGGTGGTCCTAGTATTCTTTCCTCCCTGCCGGTCTAGTCCCTATACCTTCTCTAACCCGGATGTGTGCTGTTACTTCTCAGGATTTAGTGAAAACTTTCCAATTCAAGCAAAAAAAAGAGAAGGGAAGAAAGAAAATGAAACCCTAAGTCTCTGTAACTTTCATTAAAATAAATAGTAAAAAAAAGAAGATGCACTTGGGTTAGCCTGGAAGTGAGGCACTACAAATGTCAATTGCATTCAATTCACCAAAATTTATTACACAATTAGCTTGGGCTGGGATCACACCTGAACTTTTACATTCACACAATTGTTTTCAAAAGTTATGTTTTCCAGACAACTTCAAGTAGCTTTCTAAATTGATCTGTGGAAGTCTCTTGGCCAAATAAACATTTCAAATTAATTTTCAAAGGGTCACATTTCTTTCTCGTCCATAAAATAGTGGTTCATTGTTTCATAAAATTTGATTGGAGCAGTAGCTATGTAATTTTATTATGAGTTAACTTCTAATGGGGGCCACTTTGGGAGTATGTTATTTATCTGGAAATGTCTGTAAATTCTGGTATGGAAATTGACTTTTTGTCTCAACTTTAAAAGCCATACCTGCTAAGAATATTTGTTAATTAAGTATAGATGTTTAACTTTTGTATGAAGTAAATGTTTCAGAGTTTTAATTCTGCTACCATTGTGTGGAAATTCCCACCTAGTTTCCTTAGGATGTTCTTAAAGTATTCCTTATTTTATCTAATTAGATGTAATCTCTTAAATGAGTGTTTTAACCTGGCTATAATTACATGGTCAAACACTATTCTTATAACCCTGATTGGAAAACACGATTTCTTTGTTTCCCATGGGAAGCTTGATAAGAGAGCAGAGGTGAACTGGTTCAAATACTCCCCCACATCTAAACACAATTTGGCCCTAATTTGGGTTTGACAATGGATCTTTAGCACTAGCTTCACTTTTGAGAGGTGAAATTCTTTATTCTCTGTCACCTAGATATACTCTGGAGAAGGAGAGCAATATCTTACCTCTTTGTGGTTCTTTTTGAGGTAAGTCATCTCTTCACTCAGGGTTTCATACTGAATCTCCAGGTCCGTTCTGCACAGGGTGATCTCGTCCAGAACTCTGCGCAGCCCATTGACGTCGGCCTCTACACTCTGGTGCAGAGCCAGCTCGTTCTCATACCTGAAAGAGTTCACAATTTCCCAACTATTGTACAACTGAAGAAATAGTCACCATAAAAGGAGCAGTGAGCAAATGTTAAAATTCTAAAATTTTGAAGGGGCAGGTTTATCCATCAGAGCCAACTCTTCCCCACTCACACCTGGGTTGGCTCTGATGATGATAACTGGAGCTTCCTCTCTTTCCTCCCTGCATCAAATCGAATAATTCGGGAGCTCCGGTGGTCTAGCGGGTAAGGAGCTGCACTACCAACCCACAGGAGGTGATTTGATTTCACTAGTTGCTCCATGAGAGAAAGATGGGCAATCTCTTCCCCTCACTGTGCGGTTTATCGCCTCTGAAAACTCAACTGCAGAGTCAGCTGTGAATCCATTTCGATTCAACAGCATATAACAACAACAACATCATATAATTATCATGTTAGAAAAAAAATGCGGAGGTATTTTGTGAACAGGAAAAGAACCAGGGTATTAGTTTTATGGTAGCCCATACCTTTTTTTAAAGCCATAGAAAAATAATAATCACTGTTTATTTTCAATCTGAATTTGGAGTTCTAGAAGAGTTGGTGGTGTTTAAAGGATAAATTAAACAATGTAGTGAACTTAATATTTCACCCCAGTCACCATGAATTGTTTCCAATCTGTGAGCCTACTTACTTAAGTCTGAAGTCATCAGCCGTCAGCCTGGCATTGTCGATCTGGATAACAGCATTAGCATTGCTGGTGGTGGAAGTGATAATCTAGGAACAGTAAATTAGACTTTTAGTCACTTATCACAACAACAACAGCACACATACTCAAAACTCTAAAAGACTTGTTTCAGGCAGAAAATGGAAAAATTAAAATTTAATGGGATTACAAAAGAATCAGTAGCATTTCTAGTGTTATGCTAACCAACTGAAGGGAATCCCTGGGTGATAGAAAGGATGCTTGACTGTGACCTGAAAGGTGGCAAGCTCGAGTCCATCTGGAGGCACCTTGGATAAAAGTCCTTACACTCCAGAAGAATCAGCCACTGAAAACTCCATGGATCACAGTTCTATCCTGACACATGCAAGTCAGCTCACACTCCTCTGGACAGCAACCAGTTTAGCCAAATCTTAAGAATGCTTTTTCCTCTTGCTAAATTGACAATTTCTTCGGAAAAAAAAAATCACAAGTGGGGATATTAAATATTAGGATTTAGTGAAGAAAGAAGAATATATTTAGAAATAAAAGTACCTAAAAATGACTGCAGAGTATCAACTCTTACCTGATTTTTAAGATCTTCAATTATTGGGAAGTATCGACTATAGTCATGGTCCAGACCACGGCAGGAACCAGGCCCAAACTTCTCATACCACGCCTTGATCTTCTGCTCCAGCTCAGCATTGGCCTCCTCCAGAGCACGCACGTTGTCCAGGTAGGATGCCAGGCGGTCATTGAGGTTCTGCATGGTCACCTTCTCATTGCCAGACAAAAGACCCCCTTCGTTCAGAGTAAACCCAGTGCAGGAACTGCTTCCTCCTACACTGCCCCCAGATGAGCTACCACCAAAGGCACAAGAGAAGCCACTTCCAATTCCAGGTAGGCCACATGCATTCCCAGCCCCAAATCTGGATCCGCCACTGGAGAGTCTGAGCGACCCCGTGGTGGACTGGGGACTGGATCTCCTGGATCCACTGGAAAGTCGAAGAGACATGATGTTCAGGGCAAGCACGTTGTGATGTGTGCTCACGGAAGTCAGAATGGAGAGCCTTCTTGTTTCAGCTGTTTTGTTTGCCTTTTTATAGACAATTCTCAAGGGTGTCCTGGATGGAATTCTGCCTACAGAGAGTAAAACATAGCTTGCCAGCCTCAGCAAGTTAGCGTAATTGGACGATTTTTCCTAATTAGTAAGTACCTTTGCTTGGTTTATTTCTGTAGGTGGGTAGTTACCCTCAGGTTGGTGGTTATCTGAGAAATGGGTCTGGGTGGAGTAATGCCAGGTTGATTATTACATTTTTAAATTGCGAATGAGTCACTCTTCTCTTCTACCCTTAGAAGATAAAGCTCATATGTCCACTACAGAGCGAAAATGTGACGTCATAGTTTTGGGCTACCATGCCAAGGCAGATTTTGATGGTTTTGAGAATTTGTATGCTTTTATGTGCTCAGTGTTTTCCACACAGAGGTAAAAGACTAGATCTGCATTGATTGTCTCCCTAACTTGTTCCTCCACTCAAGTTTGCTTTCCTTTTCTTACCACTGTTTCCTCTGGAAAATTAACCTACATTTTGGCTGACATGAGTGTCACATTTGTTAACACTTATTTGTGTCTGTGCGTAGTTGTCTTCTTTTATCCACTTTGGTAATCAGAAATACACCCCTAATAGCTGTTAGGTTTTGTGGGAGCTTAGACAGGGCTCTAATGTCTTTCCTGACCCTGCAAAATGTGAAGCCAACTAGGAAGGAAGTAGTTAATCTTTCTTTCTGGGTTGGTTTGTTGTTGTTTTTTTTAAAATAGTTAATCTTTCTTTACTTCATAATGTTTAGCGTAGGTGAAAAGCAGCAACAGAAAATGTCCTAGCTGTGGACTCATATATATTTATGGTGAAACCTAAAACATTACAGAATTTTTATTTTTTTAGAAATCTGAAAATTGCTGCATAACCAAAATGTCTCTTCATATTTATTAAGTGAGGTTCTTGCAAACAAACTGACTCATTCATTCTTTTGATAATTATTTAGTAAATTCTCACTGTTTCCCTGTCATTGTCTTCAGCCCTTAGAATTGTTGTTGTTATGTGCCATCGAGTCACTTGCCACTCATAGTGACCCTATGTACAAGAGCCCTAAACGCCGTTCTATCCTGTGCCAACCTCGCCGTCTCGAACACATTCATTCCCACCACTCCACTCACAGAATTGATACCTTTGAGCTGTGGTGTTGGAGAAGAGCACTGAACATTCCAAGGACGGCCAAGAAAATGAATAGATACACCTTTTCAACCTATATGCAGAACAGATTATCCGGGAGGTGGGGCTCTATGAGGAGAAATGTGGGGTCAAGATTGGTGGATGATTTATCAACAATCTGCGTAATGCAGAT
>NW_006399827.1:14549044-14576518 GCF_000299155.1 Elephantulus edwardii
AGTGCGATTGGCACAGGACAGAGCGGAGTTTAGGGCTGTTGTACATAGGGTCACTATGAGTCGCAAGTGACTCGACGGCACATAACAACAACAACGTCTTGGAGAGGGTGCAGCCTGAGTGCTCTTTGGAGGCAAGAATGATAAGGCTTCACCTCACATCCTTTGGACATATTGCTAGGAGGTGCTATTCCTGGAGAAGGACATGATGTTGGGAAGGGTGGACGGTCAGCAAGGGAGAGGATGACCTCCAACCAGGTGGATTGACAAGGTGAATTCTGCAGTGGGCTCTTGTGTGTCAGGAAGTTTGAGGATGGTGCAGGACAGGACTGGTTTCACTTTTGTTCATAGGGTCTCTATATAAGTTGTACTCGACTTGATGGCACCTCACAACAACAGCAACCTATTTATAGGTAGTCCTCAATTTATGATGGGATTCTGTTGCATGGATTCATGTTAAGCTGATTCTACAAGCAGCGTATATTTTGCCAGGTTTTATTATTGCTTTTATTATCCATATCTTTATAAATGTGGTCTTTGAGGTTTGGAAGCATTACATGTATTTCAGGTATATTTTCACGTTATATGTGGCACAGTTGTTAAAATGCTCAGCTATTACTGAATGGCTGACAGGTCAAACCTCCTAGCCTCTTTGTGAGAGAAAGAAGCAGCTGGAGAAAGATGGGTGGAAGGAATCTGTGGCCATCTGCTCCATAAGGACTTAGAGCCTTGGAAGCCTATAGGCCAGTTCTAATCTGTCCTTACATCACCACTCTGAGTTGGAAGCAATGGCAATGGGTGAGTGGTTTATGCAGTACCTACATACCACTGAGGGTACATAAGACCAAACCCACCGTCACTGAGTTGATTACAATTCTGTCAACAATGTAGCACATAGCACAGCTGTTCCATAGAGTTTTCAAGGTCATAAATCTTTATGAAAGCAGCTTGTAGCATCTTACTCCTGCAAGACAACTGGTAGAGTCAAGCTATCAGTCTTTCAGAGCTGAGGGCTTTAACAACTGTGCCAGCAAGGATCCTATAAAAATAAGATGTAAAAAAAAGAAGACAGTGCTAACTGAGGCTCTTGACAACTCGAATATATTGTAACTCTATTTACATGTCAGTAAGTATAAACGTGTAGTTGTCTATCATCTACATACCTACCTATCATCCACCTGTCTACCTATGTGTCTCTTTATGTTCTTAGGCCTAATTTATCTTTTGATTTTTTTTTTCTCTTGTTGTTTTGACTTTTTGTGTCAGGTTGAGGAACTCCTTGCATAATTCTAATTAATGAAGATTTTTCTCCTGTTTCAAAGATTGACATCTAAATCTGTGGTCCATTTGGAATTATTTTTTTGTGTCTAAGATGTCAGAGTTAAATTGAGGCTAATTTAATTTTCCTTTTGTTATGGATGTACAGGGCTACTTATTGAAAAAGGCTATCTCTCTTCCAATGGACCGAGTTTGCTTTTTCATTAAAAATTAATAGGACATATTTGTATGAATCTACACGTGGGTTCTCTCTGAAATTCCACCAGTCTATGTGATTCTATCCATCTTCCAGTTCCCTACTGTCACATTGCTGTAGATATGTAGTAAGAATTCTTTTATCCACTTTATACTTTACTTTCTAAATGGTTTTGATGATTCTAAAGCCTTTCCTTTTATGTGAATTTTAGGATTAGCTTACCTAGATCTGTGAAAGACTTGACTGAGGTTTTGAAAGGAAGTGCACCAACATTACAGATGTGAGAATGACTTCTTTATTCTGTTGGACTCTTTAATTCATGAGCATACTATATCCCCCAAATCATACTTTCTTTCATAAGTATTTTACACATTTCATCATGCAGATTTATACACATTTTGTTAACTCTGTATCTAAGGAGGGTTGCTACAATCAACTCCAACATGTCAGTGATAATTACACGTTGACAAAGGACCAGGTAATATTTTGTTCTGTTGGGCATAAGGTTACATGAGTCAGAAGTGACTCAATGGTATCTATTTTTACTAAACCATTTGGCTCAAATTGTGAAGGCTGGAAAGCCATCCAAAATGTGCCTCAAACTGATAAAATGTGGAAACTCTGGCTTATGTCTGAAATTCGTAGACCAGGCTATGGGCTGTAAACTCTAGCTGGATGTCTCTTAACAGTCTTGAGGTAAAATCCTTCTTCCTTAGCAAATCTTTGTTGTGGTGTTTTTTTGTTTGTTTGTTTGTTTTTTCTGTTAGGGCCTTCAATTCATTCATTGAGACCCACCCATATTATTGAAAGCATTCCTCTTTACTTAGGTTGACTAATTTAATTTTAATAATATGTAAATACCTTCATAATAACATCTAGAGTAATGTTTAGCCGAACAACTGGGCACTTTAGTCATTATAGTCTAATTAAACTGACAATGAAATGACCACCACACACTTGTAGGTAGGTTTGTGTGTACGTAGGTAATGCAGGCCTACACGTGCTCAACCACCACCATGGTAAGAACAGAGAGATACATCAAATACTGCAAAGTGGAAAATCACCAAATCAATTTAGATTCCACAAACCAATGTTTGCTGATGATTCATTCAGATCAGACCAAGCATTATAAAGGAAAGAAATGTGTATTTACGATTCAGTGGTATACTTATCTTTTACATTCACAAAAGCTCCAAATTCAAGAGATCAGACAGTTCTATGTTTAATTGGGAACCTAGCTCTTTCCTATTTATCCCATCATGAATTGTCACTGTGAGAGGAAGTACTTTATTGGCATATACTTTGTGCTAACACATTGGAATAGACTGAGAAAATTAAAAGTAAACAGACTTATCATGAATAACTCGCAAGAGAAAAATATTTTTAATGAAATGGCAGAGAAACCCAAAATAAAAACAAACCCAGAGACAGATTGTTTTTTCTCTTCCTCTAAAAAAGATTACATGCAAAAAGCACAAGAAAAAGAAAAGAAGGAAAACAAATCTGAGCCCTTTAGTTTTCAAGACCGCATTTGGGTGGTTTCTTTGACCAATGGGATTTCACACAGGTCACCTTTCCATGGTATTCTGAGGTAAGTTTTCTAATTATGGTGTTTTAGAAGGTATTCGTTGCTCCATAGTTATGTTGCTTATTTTAGAAGATTTCTCTTCAACTGAATGGACCCTTAATGAAAGGACGTTGCCAAGTTGATCTAATTCTTCAACCACAGTTTTGACAATAATTTCTTCTGAGTCTAAATGAAAATAAGCAAAAGCTTAATTTTCATCCTTAAAAAAGTACAAGTTATCCTTAAAAAATTCAGTCATGACTAGCATGCTTTGAAAAAATATTTCTCGTGAGTTTACAGTAAATTTACATGTAATACAGTGCTTGAAATCAATACTTAGAAGGCTTTGCAATGTCCTTCTTATCTTAACTGTTGCTTTTAATGTAATGGATGTTTGACAGTGTAAATGAAACCAGATTAAAACAACATAAATATTAGACAAATAAAACCTTGAAACAAGTAATGCAGTCTTCTTTTGACTACCAACTTGTTCTATCTTAATGGTTAAAAAAATTAAAATACATAATAAAATAATTGTAAGGTATTCTTTTACTAAGACATTGAAGTCATGAGAAGAATAGATCATAAATAAGTAAAACATTGGCAATTGAGTCTTCATTTTGGTGGTTTCATAATTTAGCCACACTTATTTTAAAGGAACATATAATTTAGAACTGTCATCACAATCCCTTATCCTTTCAATTACTAGGATTAACTTTAGAAACATGTTTTATTTAATTTATGAATGATTTACTGGAATGTAAGAGTTATACTAAAGCTAGGGGAATACTTTTTGTACCTTTTATTTGATTTCTGGGACTTAAAGGCATGCATCCTTTTGATTTATAACATGTAGATCTGCTTCCTCTGTGAAGAAAAGAATATATTATTGTGTATTTCCCCCCACCCCCGACATTAAGGAGTTTTGAAATAACCATCAAGTAGGAATGGTGATTTTAGAGCTTTAGCTTCAAAAAAGTTTCCATTTCTTATGTTTGAGGAACGTTAGTAAGCTGTTTATGACTTCCATACAGTGAAAGAAGAGATTAAATGAATGCCATCAGAAATTCCTTTGTGGAAAGGTATGAGCTCTTGGATTTAGCACCAGGGGCACTTGAAGGGAATAAAAAAGCCAAATTGGTACATTTAGGATCCTTACTATGTAGAAGGCACTGGATTTGGTGTTGCAGAAAATACAGAGGCAAGGTACAACAATTTACATAGTTGATAAGAAAATAAAGCATCTGCATGTAAAAAGTCACTTGTAAAATTGTGTAAAATATGCTGAGAGAGAAATGGAAAAGGAAAGGAATGGCATAATAAGCAATTTTGTGCTGAGGAGGGAGCAAGCACCGTTGGACTTTTGTGGGATGAGACTGCAGAGGGCTGACCTGGCCCTGGAGGATGCCAATATGCATCCTACTCATCGGGAAAGCATTTACTAATAGCCATCAGTCACTGAATTCCTTCTGTGTGAAGCCACTGTCCTAAGCACTTTACATATATAATGCGGCACCACAGTTAAGAGTAATTAAGAGTGTGGTTTTGGTGTTATTGCAGTTTTACCAATGAGGAAACTGGAGTTTAAAGAGGCTGAACAATGTGCTTAAGTTCTCCTGGTAGACATGACTTGAGTCAGGACTGCAATTCCAGGACTGTTGCTTTTAGCTAACAATAAGCTAAGGTGCCTCTCCAGTTAAATCTTCCCATTTCTTCATTAATCACTTTTCAAATGAAAATGTAATCACTCACTCAATAGAGTGCATGTGGTGCAAACAGTGAAGTATTAAGAAAATAGAATATGTTATTATAAGCGATAGCAAAGAGTATAAACTTTCCCCTGGGTTGTAATACCAGAATTGTTTGATATTTTCTACATTGCAACAGATTCAAAATTTTTCACTTAGAAATCTGATTTGCTGCCTGTTTTCATTTCCCTTGACTGCAGTAATATATTTTAATGAATTCTTGAGGAAGGTAGAGCCTTTAGAATAAGAAATTCTAAAACACAATGTTGGTATGCTGAGAAAGCTTAGATTGAGTTGAGACTAGATGCTTTTCAAGAGTTAATATTTACCTTTCTTCCCCATCTATTAGATTACAGTATGTTTCAATTTCTTTTTCTAAAAAGATTTTGGCGTCTAGAAGCTGCTCGTACTCCAGCTTCTGGCCTTCTCTTTCCATTCGTATCTGTTGCAGCCTCTCTTCCATCACCCCAATCTGATCCTGGATCTGTTGGAGTTGAAGGCAGTAATTGCCTTCCGTCTCAGCCAAGGAGCATTCGTAAGACTGTTTCTGGAAAAAGAATAAAGTTGTCCCGAATGTGTTTAAAAAGTGGCATGTGTCTCTTTTAGACATTGTAAGGCAGTAGGAATATCCCATGAACTGAAAAAAAAAAAAAAAAAAAGAACAAACAAGTCTGTCTTGGAGAAAGTGCAACCAGGGTGCTCCTTGGAGGCAAGGATGGTGAAATTCTGTCTCTCGTACATTGGGCATGTTGGTAGCAGAGGCCAGTCCTTAGAAAAAAGCATTATGCAAACAGTTCAGCAACAGAGAAGATGACCCCCAACAAGATGGACTGCTACAGTGACTGTAACAATGGGCTCCACTATATCAGAGATGATTAGGATAGCACAAAGCAGGGCAAGGTTCATAGGGTCACTGTGGGTCTTAGTCGACATGAGGACGGTAAAAAATATTTTAACAGGTCTAAATGTTTTCAGCTGAAAATCAATGACATGTTTAGATGCTATTGAGTTAGTTACAGCTCAAGGCGGCCCTACAGCGGAGTAGAACAAAACATATGAACGAGGTGTTTTTTTTTTTAATTTTTTTTTTATTTTTGTGGACGTGTACGGTCAAATCAGATCTGACTGGTACAGGAGGAGATTGTCCCTTCTTTCCCGGCAGAGCATCTGGTGGATTCGAACTGTGCACCTCTGGGATTGTAGTTGCAGTTCCTTGCCACTAGGCCACCAGAGCTCCCCATGAATGAGTTTTAAAAAGTCTTTCCCTTCCATTGAAAAATCAGCTTTTCAAAGTTTGTGATTGGTGAGCATATTATAAATCTAATTAATAGTGAGTATTGGTGACAATATTGTTAATAGACAGAATTCTTGATATTCAATATACTTAAGTATTTAATATATTTACTCTGTATTTACTATGAGCGTTGAGGACTATCCTTCATAGGGTCGCTATGAGTCACCTGCGACTTGACGGCACTTAACAACAACAACAACAACAACATATTTACTATGAACATATTGTATTATACATATTTATTTACACACGTGCACACGCACACATTCAGTTGAGTGGCAATTCTACATACCATGGCCAGCAGGGACTGAAGTTCTATTTCCAGGGTTTGCATGCTGCGTTTCAGTTCCGTCAGCTCATTTCTAGCTGCTGTGGCTGCTCCTGCATCGTCAGAAATCTGTTGTTGCAGCGATGCGCTCTGGAATGTGATTGTTAAGAGGGTGAGCAGCCAGCTTGGCTATCTACCCAACAAGCCTTAGAGTGGATTCTGTCACAGATGTACCTTCTCAGTAAACCAGACCTCGACGTCTTTGCGGTTCTGCTCAGCCAGGACCTCATACTCAGCTCTCATATGGTCCAGCAGAATAGTCAGGTCCACACCTGGGATTGCGTTCATCTCCACGTTCACATTTCCACCTGCTGTGCACTGAAGGGCTTTCATTTCCTGCAAAGAGGGATCAGTATTCTCAAGAAAGCAGAATTCTGATATAGATCACATTCTGTTATGAAGGAAGCCCTGTATTTGAAAAAGGAAATCTGGTTCTGTATGAAGCTGGTCTGCTAGGCTCCTTACCTCTTCGTGATTGTTTTTGAGGTATGTTAATTCCTCATTGAGGGTTTCGTACTGGCGCTCCAGGTCACTTGTGCTAAGGGTCAGCTCATCCAGCACTCTGCGAAGACTGTTGATATCGGCCTCCACACTCTGGTGCAGAGCCAGCTCGTTCTCATACCTTCAGGATCGTTAAAGTGCATGAAAATTGTATCACAGGCAAGAATAAAGCTTAATTTCTCCAGTTTATTTTCTGGGAGATATAATACTCTAAGTGCACTTCTGACGTTTCTTGCAATTGCAAACTATTGAAACAGGGCTACATTCCAATTTATGCATAATTTAAGGGAAGAGTTATTTCTTCAGGGCTCATTTTTGTCATCCATAATGCCTGTTGGTTGAGTAAAATAATGTTAGAGATTTAAAGGTTGGGGTTTTTTTAATTAATTGCCATTGAGTAGTATATTTCAACTCCTGGTGACCCCAGGTGTGCAGAATTGAAGAGCTCCGTAAGGCTGTGAGCATTCAGAGGCAAGTTGCTGTGTTTGTCTTTGGAGGTGGGACTGAACTGCCAACCTTTTGACTTCAGTAGAGCACTTACCTGGACAACTTGTGCCATCCACGAACTCCTGAAATTCATAGCAGCTTTTTAAATAAGGATCTATTTAATTCCATTGCCTCATTCTCTAGTTTGCCTGCTTAAGAACATTTTGGTTTAAATAGCAAGAAATATTTTCTTTTACCTCCTATAGTATTTATATTTTTTACCGTAGTTAGTTTATTTTTCACCTACTTTTGCCTGAAGTCATCAACGGTCAGTCTGGAATTGTCATTCTGTAGAACAATCTTGGCATTGCAGGTAGTCTCAGAAATAATCTAAACAGGAAATGTTGTGCAAAATGTTACGTATCAGAGGGAAAAACAATTTCAGTGTGATTCTACATCTTCTTCATCCCATAAGGATCTATTTTAGCCCCTAATGTAAAGAAATCTGGATTTTCTTCCGATAATAAATATCCAGAACTTAAGAGCTAGAGTGTAAGCTTTTACAATGATACGTACATTATTTTTAACTAAAAAACATGAATGAAACCAAGTAATTATATCCATTTTAAAAATATTTCTCTTTCATTAATTAACTATACAAATAGTATTGTGTAATAATTTATTGTCAGACATCACCTGAAGCACTGGGAACATAAAGAAATTCTACATCATGCAAATGTTAAGGACATTTGAAATTTTCTTTTAAAAGATACACAGATTTGCAAGTATGTAAACATATAGTATAAAGGATATCTTTTAATTCTTTGTCTATTTTTATAAAATATAAATATGCATTATATAAGCACAGAAATCCATATTTCTCACCTGTCTTTTAAGATCTTCAATGACTGAGAAGTATCTACCATAGTCGTGATTAAGTCCTCGGAAAGAACCAGGCCCGTATTTCTCATACCAGCCATTGATCTTTTGCTCCAGTTCTGCATTTGCTTCCTCCAAAGCCCGCACATGGTCCAGGTAGGACGCTAGGCGGTCATTGAGGTTCTGCATGGTCACCTTTTCATTCCCAGAGAGGAGGCCATGCTCATTTCCAAGCAACCCAATGGAGACCCCACTTCCCAACCCTCCACCACCGTTACTGAAGCCTGCTCCAGAAGAAATGCCCCCGAGAGTACAAGAAAAGCTGCTTCCTGCTCCTGACCTACCACACACGCTTTCAGTTCCAAAGCCTGGTCCTCCACCTGACAGCCTAACAGAGCCAGCTCGGGAGCAGACCTGCCTGGATCCGCTGGAAAATCGAAATGACATGGTGAGAGGACAGGCAAAGACCCTTTCCCAGAGAAGAGCAAAGGCAAAGTGCACTTGTTCACCCTGGAGGTCAGCTCTGCTTGGCTTTTATAGGACTCAGGAAGTCGTTTCAGTGTTAAGTTATACCAATCTGTAATAAAATATTACTTGGACTCTAATTGCTGTTTTTCACAGTTGGGTGACTTTTAGTAGCCAGTCTGTAGGTGGAAAAGTGCCCCAAGGATAATTTTTATATATTAAAAAGGTGCCAGGTGGAGTAACACTAAATCATAGTCTCAGAGGTCAAAATTATGTATGAGTAAACACACATCTTTCCCCCCCGCTCCAAAATTTGGTTATGGTTTGGGTGAAAGTTTCCAAAGAAAATTAGCTTTCCATTTATGCACATTTTGCTTTGTGACATTAGTTGTAATTCCTCTCAATATGACAGCTTTCTTCTCAGTGCCTCCCAGGGTTCTCTATTTCTATTTGTCCTTCTTTCCTGCCCTGTTTCCTGCTTTCTGAGTTTTGTTTATGGGCAATTGCTGCCAGTTTGGTCTTGTATGATTGACTATTCTGAGGAGCATATTCCCCATGAGTGTTAGTGCTCACTTTAGAGACCTCTCTAGTGTTTACCTGAAAGCTGTCACCTGAGAGGTCTCTTGACTGTTTGGGTACAGGGAGCTCTGGTGGCCTGGTAAGTAAGGAGTTGAGCTGCTATCCCAAATTCAAGCAGCTTGAATCTACCAGCTACCCTGCAGGAGAAAGCCGGGTGGTTTCCTCCTGTGTGATTTATAGCCTCTGAAAACCCACTGGAGGGTCATCTATGAGCCAGTCATGACTCGAAAATACTGTTAACTGCCTCAGTTTAAACTTCCATATTTAAGGCATTATGAATTATTTTGAGAAATGAGCTTAGAGATGTTGTTACTGTTGTGTACCACCAAGTCATAACCAGCCCATAGTTGACTCTCAGCAGATTTTTATTTTTTCCCTTTAAATAAAATTTTTATTTTATCTTGGTTTACTTATAAAGTTAGTATACATTGTTTTTTACACTGATTCCCCCCCCCATTTCCTTAACTACCCCCTCCACCCATCAAATTGTATGACCCTATGATTAATCCCCTGCCTCTGACCCCTCTGCTCCTACCCTCCCCACCTTGGATCCTCATACACATTCTACAATAATGGTCTTATACAGTATTTTTCCTTATGGGCCTTAGTTCACTCAGCATAATGCTCTCCAGTCCCTCCCATGTTAGGTAGTAATTTACAAAATCGTTGCTCCTGTGTGCTACATAGTAGTCCATTGTGTGAATGTACCATGATTTCTCAATCCATTCCCTTGTTGTTGAACATTTGGGCTGTTTCCATGTCCTTGTGATGGTAAATAATGCTGCTATGAACATTGGTGTCCAAGTTTCTGTGCCTTAGTTCTCATTTTCTCAGGATACATTGCAAGCAGTAGAATAGCTGGGTCATATGGAATTTCTATGTTTAGCTTTCTGAGAAAATGCCAAACCATCTTGCAGAGTGGTTGTACCATTTTACACTTCCACCAACAATGTATAAGAGTTCCTATCTCTCCGTATCTTCTCCAACATTTATTACTTGCTGTCCTGCTAAACTTTGCCACTGCTGCTGGAGTGAGAATGGTATCTCACTGCGGTTTTGATTTGCATCTCTCTTATTGCCAGTGATTTTGAACATTTCTTCATGTGTCTGATAGCCATCCAAATACCTTCCTCTGTGAAACTTCTTTCCATGTCTTTCACCCATTTTGTAATTGTGTTATCAATCTTTCTCTTGTGGAGGGCCTATAGGATTCTGTAAATTTTTGAAATGAAACCCTTGTCTGAAATGGTATTGCCAAATGTTTTTTCCCCAGTCAGTAGGTTTTCTTTTCACTCTGATGGAAAAGTTTTTGATGTACACAGGGATTTAATATCTAGACGGTCTTATTCATCAAATTTATCCTCTCCAGATTGAGCATTTCTGGCTGTATTTGGCAGTCTCTTTATACCATAGTCTAGGCTGTTTAAGCTTAATACCATTTTGTCTTGATGAACTTTACGTTTTTGTGCTTTACTCCCAGTTCTCTCACCCACCTTGAGTTGATTTTTGTGTATGGTATGAGATGTGGATCCTGTTTCAGCTTTCTGCTGCACTCCAGTTTTGCCAGCACCATTTGTTGAAGAGGTTGTCATTTCCCCATTTGATAGGCTTAATTCTTTGTTGAACATCAGTTGACCACAGATGATTGAGTCCATTTCTGGGTTCTCAATTCTGTTCCATCGGTCTATGTGCATTTCGTTGTACCAGTATCATGCTGTTTTGGTTACTACTTCTGGTTTTGAGGTCAGGGAATGCTATGCTTCCCACTTCATTTTTGTTTTTTCAGAAGTCAGCAGGTTTTTAGTGGCAATTAATCACACTGGAAGAGATTGTCGATCTTTCTCCCAAATGGAGCTATTGGTGGATTTGAACCATATACTTTTAGGTTACCAATGCAACTTCTTACTTCTAGACCAGTCTACATGGAAAACCAGTGATTATAGAGCCCTCCATAAAAGATTAATTGTCCTAATCTGAAAGGTGAAAAGACATCTCTGGTGGACCTAGTAATAAGGAGTTTTACTGTCAATCAGAAGGCATTAGATTTGAATTTACCAGCTGCTTCATGGGAGAAAGATGGGCAATCTGAAAACTCACTGGAGGGTCAGCCAGGAGCGGATATCAATAACAAGAAGAAAGCAGAATCGTATTTCTGTAGTCTTGATGCCCTGGGTAAGTTATTCAGTCTCCTTCTACTTCATTTCCTTGTTAGGGCAAAGGAAATAATGCCATCGTACAGTCTCAAATTAATTCTGAGCATCTTCTATAATGAATGACTATAAAATTATCTGAAAGACACAAATATATTATACATGTTAATTAGTGGTATTATTATAATAAAGTGTACATATCAGACATATCTATCAGGTATAATGATAGAAATTGATTAGTTAACTGATTATAGGCTTGGTTTTGAAATAGTAATTCTTTTTTTGAATGAGATTTTTCAATGCTATGAATATAAAATATTTTTAAAAACACTCAATACTAGTTGTTGGAATATTTAGTGGGTTAGAATACTTGGAAATTTTCTGATCAAGATATTTTTAGGATATTTACCAGAAAATTAGCACGTACTAAGAAAATGAGTGAGTTCAGAAATGTAGCCATTCACAACATAGTTACTGGGGTTTTTTGGGGGGGTGAGGTAAAATGAAAGTATTATTTTGGTCCGTGTTTCCCGTGTATAAATTATGAAACACGGAATATGTTGTTAGTGTAATCGTTTATATGGCTGGAGCTTCTTCAATAAGAGATATAATGAGGTTGCCAAGTATTATCACTGTATCTCTAGATATTTTACAAATACTAATTAACTCACAATCTTTTGTGAAATAAGTTAAGTATATATTATTATAACCATTTTAGAGGTGAGTTGGCTCTGAAGCTAAGTGATAACAGATCACAAAACATGTCTCTATTAATACAAGTCTGGAACGTATGCTGTTTAACTCCCCTGTTTATGCAGAAGGGCAAGTCTGTTGAGTTTTCTTAATCATACTTTTCTAAATTCACACTTGCTATAAAATTTTAGGTATTTTTTCATCCTTAATTAGCCCTGGTACTAGAGTGAGTAACATTATCAGGATGCTAATGGTTAATGGTTCAAATCCACCGGCTGCTCTGTGTGTGTGTGTGTGTGTTGGGGGGGCAGGAGGGCAATTCCCATTTTGACCATTTAGGGAACCTAAAGTAAGGTTGAACTGACTCGACAGGAGTGGGTTTGGTTTGTCTAGTTCTTGCTTGAACATTAATGAGGTTTGTTTTCCCACTGGCTTCATAGCATTTCTGTCTGAGAATTGGATTCTGGTGTTCTAATAATCCCTTTTACAAAATGGATAGTCTGTTTGCCTTCAGATTGTGATATTGGAGAAAACTACTGACTATCCCATGACTGTCAAAAGAACAAACAAGTCTGTCTTTGAAGAAATGCAACCAGGGTGTTCCTTGGAAGCCAGGATATGAATATATCTCATATACTTTGGGCATGTTGTCAGAAGGGGCCAGACCTTGGAAAAAGATCATGCTGGGAAAAGTGGAGGGTCAGGGAAAAGAGAGGAAGACCCTTCGCTAGATGGATTGGTACAGTGACTATAACAATGGGCTCGAACACATCAGCAGTGGTGAGAATGGTGCAGAATAAGGCCAGATTCCAATCTATTGTTCATAGTGTGGTTATTTTATTGTTGTTGTTGTTGTTTGCTTTTTAGTCGAGCATGACTCATAGCGACCCTATGACCAAAAGGCCCGAAGCCCCAATACAAACTGTTGACATTTATCAAAGTTTGTAGAGTTTCTGGAGGCATGTTTAGGAAGTGGATGCTGCTCCTGCTTCCGATGAGTTACAGTCAACTCAGTGGCACTAAACAAAAAGTTTGTGAGATGGAGACCCTCATGATTTTGCCTCATCTCAGATCGACTAGGTTTAAATTTTTCTCCTCTCCTTAGGAGGCAACTGGAACCCTAGTATACCAGTTGCCAGAGTTGACTCTGCCTCATGGTGTTCCTATCATGTCAGAGGACCCCTATGCATTCCTGGGCTGTGGAGGCTGGTTTTCTTGAAGTAGATTGCTGGACCTTTTTTCCTAAGGCACATCTGGGGAGATATGAACCTCCAGCCTTTTGGTTAGCAACTGAATGTATTAACCTCTGAACCACCCAGGGTTCCCAGGTCTTCACAACGTGGTGTTAGGTAGTGGCTGAGCACACAAACTCTATGCCCTGTTGACTGGACGAGCACTCCACTACCTCTAGTGATTTGGGTGTGACCTCAAAAACTTCACAGTGGTTCTCAGTCTCAGTTTCCTTAGCTGTAAAATGAGGAAAATAATAGTATCTACTGTACAGAGTTGTTTTGAGGATTAAATAGTGCTCAGGACAGTGCCTGTAGCATAGAAAATAGTGGTTGTCACTGATGTTTGATTCTTTCCTGGAAGTTTTTTTTTTTTAAAAAATCCAAAATATAGCCACTCATTCTCTCAATCTTGCTCTATAACCTTGCTTTAACAGACCCCCCCAGAGGGTTTTCAAAGGCTATAAATCTCAATGGAGGAGACTGCCCATCTTTCTTCCATGGAGCAGATGGTGCATTCAAACTGCCTGCCTCTGGCTTGGCAGGGTCACTCTCAACCCACAAGGCCACTGTTGTTGTTGATTGCCGTCGAGTTGAGCACGACTCATAATGACCCTATGAACAAAAGACCTGAAGCCTTTCTATAACTATCCTCATTTCCCAAAGTTCTTAGAGTTTCCAGAGGCATGTTGTTTAGGAAGTAGATGCCACCCCTGCTTCCAAACCTGTCTTAAACTGGGAGCTCCACCAAATACTGTCCACATGGGTAACCATTATGGCATTTACCACCCCAATGGCACAAAGTTCAGCATCACCACAACTCCACTTTACCTCAGTACAGGCCACTGGAGTTCCTAAAAGCGAGAAGAGTTCTTGTGAATTCTCATCTTTAGGGGGAAAGATTAAGACACTCATGTGAATTCTCCAATCATCACTGTCCTAGCCTCTGTCTCTCCTCTTCCTACTTTCCAATCTCATTATTAATAGGCTTCTATTTTCAGTCCTTTAATTTCTTATTTTTATTTTTCTGAGCATGCTGAGCTCACAGATGAGACTTCATTAACTGTTCCTCCTTGTCTGGATCTTAGTATGTAAAGGAATATTTAAGAGGTGTGAAAAAGACTTCCATTTAGCTATTAAATTTCTCCTTGAATTGTGAAGACCAATGGATTAAACAGAAGAATTGGCAAATTAATTTCAGCTTCCGCTTGAGGGGGCTATATTTGAAATGCAAAGATTGTTCTGGAACAATGAAGGTGACTTGCAACAGGCAGAAATTTTATTGAAACACCAACCACAGAGAAAGTCAAAGAAATGTTACTATTCTAAAAAAGTTGGTCGTGAAAGAAAAGCAGAGAAATAAGAGTGGACTGGTTTAGGAACCAAGTTTCAATTTGACAGTTTGCTTTGAGGGCTTGCTGTTTGGGGGCTGTAGATGGGGTTCAGGAAGGCACCCTCTGTTCAGTCTTGATGCTGCTGACTTTGCTGGGTCTCTCTTCCAAGCTGTGAACTCGGGGCGGGGTGACTCTTCCTCGAGGGTCTGCTTCTTCAACAACTGTCTTAATGATGGTTTTAGGGGGTTCTAAAATGACACACATGAACTGTTAGAATTCATCAAATTCACAAGTCAGAAATAATTCATCATGAGAAACACACACAAATGAACACTGAATGTTTCACACAGATTTTATTTACCTTTTATCTGATCTCCTGGTCCTCCGTAGCCTTTTGATTTAACACAAGAGCTGGAAGAATATAGAGAGTTAGCATTAATAATTTCTCTCTGTCTTTTGCTGAGGAAATGGGAAAACAAGGATTTAAGATGAAAGGCCACTGAACTCTGCAATAACACTCCCAGAATGAGGTTGATGTACATATGCTCTGGATCACAGAGCGGAAGCCAGGACCTAGGTCAGGCGGAATCTTGCCAGGGAAGGAAAAGGCAAGTACTTTCCACCTATAGAGAGTGTCAATAAAGTGACTGTATCCAGGCAAAGGTGAAAAATCTGTGAAACCCAGAAAGACCTGACAGACTCATTGAGTTCTGTCTGTCACAATTTTTACTGTACAGACTTTGTGCTTAATTTGAAAAAAAAAATCTTTCTTAACATTGGGAGTCCCTAAGGGGTTTAAGTGGCTAATGTACTCAGTGATTTATCAAAAGGTTGGAGGTTTGAGGCTACCCAGAGGTGACTTGAAGAAAGGCCTGACCATCTATTTCCAACACAAGCACACAGTTCTACTCTGACATGCATAAAAGCTTGCTATGAGTTGGAGTCTGTTTGATGGCATTTAGGTGTTTTTAATAACCTTGAAATAAAGCCTTTCCTGAATGGAAGCAGTACTCACCCATCCTCGCCATCTATCAGGCGGCAGTAGGTCTCGATCTCCTTCTCCAGGTGGACCTTGATGTCGAGCAGCTGCTCGTACTCGAGTTTCTGGCCCTCGGTCTCGGTTCTGACCTGGTGCAGCTGCTCCTCCAGGGCCCCGATCTGAGCCTGGATCTGTGTGAGCTGTGTGCAGTAGTTGCCTTCGGTCTCAGTCAGGGAGCATTCCAGGGAGTGTTTCTGTGGATTTGTAAGGCGGAAGTGTCACATGCTGCTTCCAGAATACAGCAAGGCACAATCCTAAGGGATACTTAGAAGAATTCTCTTTAAATAAAGCAAATACCCTCATTAAAATTAATGAAAAAAAGTTAAGGGGAAAAAAGGAAATACCCATATTCATCCAGAAAATGCCACTTGTTCAATATTAATTGTTACCTGTACCGACTTTGTGCTTAATTTCAAATAATCTTTCTTATCCTTGGCAGTCCCTAAGGGGTTTAGGTGTCTAATGTACTCATTGGTTTATCCAAAGGTTGGAGGTTCAAGTCGACCCAGAAGTGACTTGACTTTTTTCCTCTTTGTTGGCAGTGACAGTTATTCATATGCTCAGGTGTGTTAGAAAATATGGAATTGCAATATTTTTAACTATTGTGCATAGTTAAAATTACCAACTAATTAAGTCATATAAGGAATTCACAATATATTGGACATTGTAATGCCAGATTACCTTAGGCAAATGCTATCCAACGTTGGATACCTATATAAATTTATACATTTTCTTTTTCAAATTTCAATCTATTTGCCTGTCAAGTCTTTCTAACATGTACATTGTTGCTGAAGGAGGAAGAGGTGGCCAACTTTTCTGGATTGCTGTTTCTTAGGCTGTGACATTACAAAGCAGCTTCCATTTTGTAAATGCCTGCATATGAGTAGCCTAGCATTCTTCCTTCTGGCCCGGAAGGCTGGCTGGTGGTGACATTTGTCACACTTCCTCTAGGCTTTGCACTCACTAGAGAAGCCCAATAATAGTGGCTTCCTTAACCAGAGCCAGATCCGTCCTTACCTGGATCACTCATTGTCAATTCCCAGCCTTTGAGTGTCTCTTTTGTCCATACTCCACTCATAAGTTTATTTTAGAAAGCTTGAACTACACTCGTTTCAGATAACCAGAATTTGTTAAAGGCATATGGAACATTTTGCCTTAGAAGTCAAGTTGCATATGCATTTCTATTTTGAATTTTAAATGATGACGTGCTCCATTTTTGTGAGGTATTTCTTGCCTACTGAAGACCCCAAAACAACTCCATATCCTGACTGTAAAGTTCTACTCAAACACAACAGAACAATGCTTTTGGTTCCTTGAGTTTCTGTATCTCTAAATACCAAGCCACCTTTACCTTCCTGCCTATAGCCCAGTAAGTTGAAATTGCTTGAGAGGAAGGAAGAATAGAATGGGCTTTAGGATGAAGAGCGTTAATGCAAGTTATTTAGGTTTGTTTCTCCCCAGGCGTCCTTCCCTTCCAATGACATACATCAAATAAAAATGTATGTACTTTTACTAAAAAAAAAAAAAAAAATATGGAATTGTTTCCTCATAGACACAATGTAAAGATACTATCCAACTACCAATACAACCTGTGCTTTCAGGTCTCACAGAATTTATCACTTTTCCTGGAAATTAAAAAAAAAATTGCTTTATTTCTTTTTAAAAAATTATTTTAACAAAAGTTTATGGAAAAGTTGGATTTTTTCACTCATTCATTGCTGCACATTTTTCTTCCTAACCCCAAGTTCTCAGTTTTAAAATATTAGTTTGCTAAAAAAAAAAAAGACTTTATTTTGAATAAAAAATGGCCTGTCTCGTGAGGATTGTATTTCTTTTGTATGTGTGTGTGTGTGTGTGGTTTGTTTGTGTTTAAAAACCACAAAACCCCATAGTGAATTTAATAAATTCTGTGTAAATAAAATGACTCAAAGAAAAGAATTACTTTTTTAGGTTTTAAATAGTTTGCTTCCTTGGATGTGAGTCCAAGTGGAGTTATAGAGAGCCACATAGAGTTATTTGATATTGTTTTACTCAAACCAGAGGTGACAAGGCCACATCCCTTCATCTACGAGTCTCTATAGAAAGTTCCAATTTCATGCACATTCAGCACCTCCTTGGTGGATAAATTAGCTGGAAGTTTGTTAGTGATAGGAGGAAAAACTATGGAATTCTGAGACAGGAAATCTGGAAGGAGATTTGAGTATCTTCTTATCCAGCTGTGGGACTCTGGGTAAATGACTTCTTTGAATTTCACATTCCTCTTGTGGAAATAATGACTCCCGTGATAATGTCTTTCCTACCCATGCCTCAGGGTTACTGTCAGGCTCATGTGTAGGTGAAAATGCTGGGTAAGCCCTTAAAATGAGGAAGGTTATTACTATCATTATGCATGTTTAGCTTTATAGATAGCCTTTATGCTTCTCCTTTGCTTCTTGTTCCTGCCACTTAAAAAGGAACTAACTTATAGGTGCTTTTAATGAAGAAGCCACAAGACATGCTATATGAAGAACCTAGGAGGGGTGCCACTGTGTTTTTACTCACTGTGGACTGCAGGTTCTCATCATTTGACTTGGGGTGGCGGGGGACCATCCCAGGTACAATTTATTTTCCGAATATCCCCCTAAAATGGTATTTGCTAACTTCTAATATTATATAATTATTAGCATCTAGGTAGCATTTTCAGACAAAGAGGATTTTAACATGCATGATGCAACGATATCATATAACACCATAGTGGATAAAACTTCAAATAAGTTATGATCTGGAAGAAAATGATCTAAAGCAAATCTCTTTTGCGATATTCACTTACCATGGCTAGAAGACTCTGAAGCTCAATCTCTAGGGTTTGAAGGTTCCGTTTCATCTCAGTGAGTTCATTACGAGCTGAGGTGGTGGCACCAGCATCGTCGGAAATCTGCTGCTGCAGGGATGCGCTCTGAAACGCAGGAAGGAAAGATAAGACATGGTGAGCCCTGGTAAGGTGTGGTTAAGGTGTAACGCGTAAGCACGTCCCGGCAGGCCTTTCATTACCTTCTCGTTGAACCAGGCCTCGGCGTCCCTGCGGTTCTGCTCTGCAAGGTCTTCATACTCAGCTCGCATGTTGTTCAGGAGGACAGTGAGGTCCACCCCTGGGGCTGCGTTCATCTCCACGTTCACATTGCCTCCTGCAGCGCATTGTAGAGCCTTCATTTCCTGAAAGATATTTGATTAAACAAATTAGCAAATGTTTTTAAAACAGCAAGAGGGGCATGCATAGACTCCTTTTTTTTCTTGCTTGAAACGTTCTGGTTGGAAACATTTCACATTATCCAAGCCACCTGGAGCATTGGGCAGTCTTTTGTAAACATTCCTTTTAAAAGATACATGGCCACTAGGAAGTGAATCTTAAATTTGGGAAGCTGAAGAAGAGCACCTACCTCCTCGTGGTTCTTCTTTAGGAAAGTCAGCTCCTCCGTCAGGGTCTCCAGCTGGATCTCCAGGTCGGTCCTGCACATGGTCAGCTCATCCAGGACCCTGCGCAGGCCGTTCGTGTCCGCTTCCACGCTCTGGTGAAGGGCCAGCTCATTTTCAAACCTTAGGAAGAATGTTTGCACTTCCATCACAATGATCAGATCACATATTAGATCACTGTCAATCTCAAATTTTAGCTCTGAGTTAGAAATGATGAAAACAGCCTTAGAGCTTCGGTTGTTGTTACGTGCTGTCGAGGGGAGTATTACCACTCATAGTGACCCCATAAACAGTAGATCTGAACGCGGGTCTATCCTAGGCCATTTTCATTTCTCTAAAGAATGGCAACATTCAAAATTCTCTTTCTTTTGGCTTCAACAATTACTTGCATTAGCTCTAAATTATTAGACACATTCCATAGTAGGTAAGTGCCTGAAACACATGTAGTCACTCCAATACGCATTTAATTAAAGAAAAACAAGGCATTGAGTTTAGATGGCTTCAAGTAATCTATGTAAAAGAGGGAAATGCTTAGGTAACTTTTTTCCTATTTCTTTTTGGATCTACTTACTTTAGCCTGAAGTCGTCAGCTGTTAGTCTGGCATTATCATTTTGCAGGACCACACTGGCATTACTTGTAGTGGCAGAAATGATCTGAAATACAAAGAGTTAGTGAAGAACAGGGGACTACTCTTTATATTCTAACTGATAATTTATATTGAATTATATTTATCATATTTCTACTATATGAATGATCTATTTACATCTAATTCTATTAAATGAAAAATTATAAAAATGAATTTTTAATTTCCTTGAAATGAAGTCACCTATGAAATGATACTAATATTTTTCACTTTTTGTCTCCAAAAATATGTTGATTCATTTGAACACGCCAAATTGGTGTATGGTTTCTTTTACTTCCCACTATGTCAAAAAAAAGGAAACCAAAACAAAATAATCTATGAGAAATGGGGTACATATGTAGTTAGAGATACTGAAGAGCTTTTGAGATTTTAATATTACCAAAAACATATGGTTAATATTACCATAAACATGCATATCTAATACCAGGTGGTGAATAAGCCGTACTTAAGGATTAGATTTTTTATTAAATTTGCTTACTCATTTACTCATTGTTTTCAAATCAGAAGTGACTCATAGCTGAACCACAAATGTGTTTTCTGAGGCTGTAAACCACAAGGGGAGGAAATGGTCCATCTTTTTCCTGTGAAGCTGTTAGATTTGAACCACCAGAAAGGTGCTTTTGGGTCTGCAACACCAGCTTTCTAAGGACTAGGCTACCAGAGCACCAATTAATAATATAATCTATTTTTTACTATTTAGTGATCAACCCCCATTTATAAGTTGAATGCTGAGAACCCTGTTGTTTGTATTAGCGTAGACAGTTTGTATATGTGTGTAGCTTAATGACCTCTTAGGTATTAACACTTGTGGCATTGTGTTTCTTACCTGGTTCCTGAGGTCTTCAATTACTGGGAAGTATCTGCTGTAATCGTGATCAAGACCCCGGCAAGCACCAGGCCCAAATTTCTCATACCACCCCTTGATCTTCTGTTCCAGGTCGGCGTTGGCCTCCTCTAATGCTCGCACATTCTCCAGGTAGGAAGCCAAGCGGTCATTGAGGTTCTGCATGGTCACCTTCTCGTTGCCAGAGAGGAGGCCGTTCTCACTCCCTATGAAGGCTGTACAGGATGCACTCCCTGCGCCCAGTGCTCCGCCATAGCCTCCTGCAGAGGAGCTGCCTCCAAAGGCGCAGGAGAAACCACTCCCGATGCCTGGCACTCCGCATGCGTTTCCAGCCCCAAACCCAGCTCCGCCGCTGGAGAGCCTCACAGAGCCCCCAGAGGAGCCCAGCCGTCTGGATGCAGAAGAAAAGCGCACAGACATGGTGTCTAGACGGAGAGTTTGTACCTAACGTGAAGCTCGCTAATGGTGAATGCCCTCTACCCAGTTTGGTTCGCTTTTATAGACACATTATTAGGGTGTTTCTTGATGAACTTTGCTACCCATAGCAAAATGGTGTTTGCCAGCTCATTGTGAATTATCCCTAATTGGGTGAAATTTCCCCCCCCTTTAATGAATGTCTTTACCATATGTATCCATTTCTGTAGGTGGAGAGTTACCTTGGGGTTGTTTCTTATCTCTAGAATGGGACAGGGTGGAGTATTCCCAAGATTATTATAGTGATGTCTTTCAAATTTAGTATGAGTAATTCTTCCTGTCCTCTAGGCTTCAGAAATATATATTTAAAAAAAAAAATTCCTAGTAGAATAAAAATGGGTGACACAGAAGTTCTGCTTTCTTTGCCCAGGCCTACACATTGCATTTTCCCCCAGCAAGTGAAGGAATATAGTCATAGTTTGTTATGAATAATATGATCTTTCTTCCAGATATATTGAAAGTAAATTGGAACCATGTATATAGGCCAGGTTGTAAAAGGAAATTTAATTCATTGGGATCTCCATTGGAAAGAGCAGGTTTTGCCTTGATCTTTATCCCCCTGTAGCTATCATTTCATCTTGACTGGTTTTTGAAGCTCTGTTTCTAATGATGTTCAACAAGGTAATTGGTAAACCCCCCTGGGATTCAGTTCTCTCATCTGTAAAATTAAAAGACTAGATTTCTAATAATTGGTCACTGCGTTGGTTTTCTAGCTCCATATTTCTCATGTTTTAATTTCTTCCTTTTTCTATAACAATTAAAAAGTCTTCATCTGTTTCCTTCAATTTTTACTTCTAACTCACTCTTGATTTTTGGTTTTGCCTCTTCTCTGAAATTATTCTTTCAAAGGGCACTAATTATACTACATCTTCAATATAATTCTTTCTCCTATTTATTCTCCTCCAGCCTCTTGGTAATATTCTATATAGACCACTCCTGTCTTCTTGAATCTCAAGCAATTGGATTTGGAGAATTTTTCTACATCTCAGGTTGTTCTTTTCTTTCCCATTCGTAGCTCCTGTGCGCTAAGTTTTGAGTTTGATATGCTTGTTTTCCTCTGATGATTTCATCCTTTATTATGTCTTCTATTCAGTGTGAATAATTTCTAAACCTCGGTCTTTGATACTGGACTCAATTCTTTCTTGGTCTACATCTTGCTATGCCCACCAGTTATTTCCATCTGGCTGCTCTATCACGACACCCAACTCAACATACATTCACCTTATCACTTACACCTGATGAGCTGTTGTTGGAGTTACCAAGAGTCATGCTCAGAATTACCAAGAAACCTTTAATCACTGCCATTTTCTATCAGTCAGCATCCAAAAATGTGACTTGGTTTTATCTAATCTAATTCTCCAATGTCTCTTGAAGTTTTTTTTTCTCCTTTCTGTTCCTTTTGTCGCTTTCACTGTAGATCATCCTTATTTTCTAATTAAATTATTAGAATTTTATTAAATTAGGGTGTTATTTGGAGTTCTGGTTTCAAGTCTTTTTTCTTTCCATCATATTCAACAGTCAAGATAGTCGTCCTACTGTATAGCATAATTCATGTAGCAAAGAACTGGGTCCTTGAACCAGCACTCTTATTCCAGCTCTGACACATTCTAGCTGTGTAACCAATGCTATGTTAATTCACTCTTAGTTTCAGTTTTTTATTTCTGAGATCACTTGTGTAATTGTGTGGATTTACTGGTAAAGCTTATAAAATCATCCTTCTAAAAAATATGTAGTCAATGCATATCTCTTCTCTTTCTCCACCCCCCTTGGTTTAAAAATGTTAATAATAATTCTCCATCTGCTATTGGCTAGTTGAAGCTCCTTTGCATGGCATTTAAATGTCTTCTTGAAATAGGTCTTCTCTTACTAGATCTACTCATTCTTTTCTTTTACTTCTCAATTTCACACCTCTTTACTTTTATTCATGTTTCTCATTCTACTTTTGTTTGTTTTATTCTTAAAATGAAAATTAAAAAAAATTATTTGAGGTCTTCCACTTGCCAAGAACAACTGACATCACTTTTAATGAGGTAGATTGAAAATGAAGTTGCTGAATGGATAATGTTTTATGACCTAATAAATGAATTTGCAGGAAAGCAAGCCAGAAAAAAAATCTTATGACCAACCAAGAAATCATATTAATAAAGTATTAGAATTCATTATATTATGAAAAATTATGACATCAACAATTTTCTTGTGATTTGTTAAGGTTATGTTGTTATGCCTATATTACCATTAACCCTAGTACAAATAAGAAAATAATTTTAAAGGAAAAATTCTATACTTTAGTACTTTAACTAAGCTTTTTTCCCTGATTCTTTAATCTGAACCCCCCCCCCATTTTAAATTTTTTTTTTTTTACTCTGGAACCTGAACAATTATGTAGTTCATTTTGATTATTGAGTTCTTCTCTGAAACCTCCCTAGAAAAAAAGACTTCCAGATGCAAATTTGAGTGCTTTTTATAAAAGAGATTCACAGAATATTATTGCTTTTCAATTTTTTACTCATGCACTTTTAACTTGTTAGTTAAATTTGTATCTTCTAGGCTGCAACACTTACATGATACATCTTCAAGGATATGAACATGTACGGCTAAGCACAATTGATAACAGTGCATCTAAATTCCAAAATCAATCTCCATAATAGTCTATGTGTTTCCTACTGCCAAAGGGGCCCTTTAGAGTAGTGAGAGAAGATCTTCACCCTGAAACCCACAGCGTCCCTTTTCAGCAGGAAGTAGCTAAGAGAATACGCCATCCCCTTTTCCTTATGAATCAGGTGGAGTTTCTCTCAGGGAGGAGTGATAGGGAATGGCAAGGGACACACTGACAAAGGAGAATAATCAGAACTGGCTTTGACAAGCACTGTGGCAATTGGACAATTAAAACAGACATTGGGAAGAAGAACAAACTAGGGATGAGGGTGGAGAAAACAGTGCAACAATGAATGAATGAAAACCCAAAATCTCTGTAAATGTTCATTAAAACTAATAAAATTTAATAATAATAAAAAAAAGAGATTCAGCTCACTCTGGACTGAAATACACACCCACAAACAGAGCTTCTAAATGTTTTAGACTTTACTCTTTAACAACTGAATTTCAAAGACCTCCATACTTTGAAAAGGAACTTAAAAATTAAGGCTAGTGACACAAAGAAACAATAAAAATATTGAAAAGACAATAGCAGAAGCTGACGGACACCTTAAAACACAGTAGGAAGTAAGGAGATGATCAGCATAATATCACTTAAAAAAAGGGGCCCTCTGCCCAGGGTGGGCTGTCTTTGGCCCTCGGCTCAGGGCGAGCTGTCACGGCCCTCAGGGTGAGCTCCTCAGTCCCTAGACTGTGTCATCTGACCTTTGGATGGGGAAAAAATGCCTAGGGTATCCAGAAAATTTTATCTAGGCTACTTTCTGCCACCCTCTCCCCTAGCAAACCTGAAAGCAACACCCCCAAAGCCCTTCTATTTGTAACTCACAAGTTTGTTCTCTCTAGGTTTGCTCCCTTTCCTATAGGTAACCGTAACACTGACTTTTACTCCAGACCTGACCCTGAACCCAGTGCCAGTGACAAAAAGGAAATGCAACTGCCAGCTAAGGAAGCAAGGGAGGATGGAGCCTCTGGGTTCAACCAGCCATCCCCACTGGACACACCTGGGAAAACACTTTGCAGTCCCGAGGGGAGCAAATGACAGGAAAATATCTTCTAACAGAACAAGAAGGCAAGCAGCTTTAACCCAAGACCACCAGTAAGGTGATCAAGTGTATTCCCTTTCCCCCTTCACATCAACACCCCTGTTCAGCATGAAGAAGCCAGAAAGTCTGCATCCTGTTCCAAAATCAATAAGACAGTTGGTTTAATTGCCATTGGAAAATGCTTACCATTCCCCTGTAGGATCTGGTCCCCACTGGATCCTTTTCATTTCCTTCACCTGCTCCCCCCACCAACCGATTGTTTTTCACTTAGTATTTTTTTATTGTTATTTACACATAGGTTTACAGAATATGTTGGTTTTTCTTCAATCATTCACATGTTTTGTTTTATAACATTTAGTACAATATCCATAAGGCAATCACATTTTTCCTATTTCCTCCCTGTAATTCTAATTTCCATTAATCCTCCTATCCTACCAGTTCTTGCCTTCAAGACTTTATTTTGGGTACATGCTCTCTGTCAATCTTCTTACTGGTGGTGGACTTGCTAGTTATTCTAAGGAGTGTGTCTCCCTGGTGTTTCCTATACACACAATCTTGCTGGAAGCCCAGGTCACATCTATGGCCTGTGTTCAAGTCAGCCTTTTTTTTTGGGGGGGGGTGTTGCTTTTAGGTTTACTAGGGGAGAGGATAGCAGAAAGTAGCCTAGATAAAATTCTCTGGATACCCTAGGCATTTTTTTTCCTACCCAGGGGTCAGATGGGATAATCTGGGGACTGGGGAGCTCACCTGAGTGCTGTGATGGCTGGCCCAGAGCTGAGGGCCGAGGACAGCCTGCCCCGGGCAGAGGGCACCAACCAAATTGTGCAGCTCTGCAACTGCATCCCTACCCATCCTCACCCTTCTGCCCCCAACCCTCACCTCCTTGTACCCCCATTATGTTTTTCCCAATTAAAAAAGAAAAAAAGGAAGACAGAATGGTATGGTGGCATTAGTAGAAATTAGAATTACATGGAAGTGAGGCATTATATTACAGATATTGAAATTAATGTTATAGAACAAAATGTATAGGAATGGTTAAATGAAAAATTAATTTGTTTTGTAAACCTTCCACTCAAATCACAGTACAAAAAAACTCTGCAAAAAAGGAACTGAAAAAAATATCAGAAAAAGAAAGAACTGATTCATGCCTTTAGAAAAAAGGAATCTAGCATATTTGAAATGTGACTAGACCATCATAAAACAGAAGTTAAAAAGAAGATGGTGAAACTTGTATGGAATGCTGAGAGAAGGCAGTGGAGTTCGTAGAAACCTGTGTGACCCAAGAACCTGTCCTATACTTTCATACTTGTTTTACCAGTTCTGACTCAAGGCGATTGCATGTGTATCAAAGTGTAGTGTGCTCTGTCAAGTGTTTAGTAACTGTGATCTTTTCAAAGTACATCTACTAGGATATTTTCTTTTTTAACACACCTCTGCCTCAACTCAAGTCTCTAAACTTACAGTAAGTTGTCAAGTGTGCTAAACATTTGTACTACCCAGGTAACTCTTCTTGTTCATGGTACTTGTGCTACTTACCCAAAGGCCAAGCCTCTCTGGTAAAAGAAAACTGGACAATGTTCACGTCTGCAATTTATAGCCTCTTAAACTCAGTGGTGAGTGTCAGCTCGGAGTTAGTTCTGACTTGAAGGCAATGAGTTGAGTTTGTTATTATTAAATTGGAAAATTGAAGATAGGGAACCCTAGAGTTGCCTTTCTTTCAATCTATTCTTACTCATTAGTTAGTCAAAGGTAGCAAATGCTGGTAGAAAGTGTGCATGGAAAGAAGCAAAATAAACAACCGAGTTTGTTTACTACAGAATTTCCATTGTTTTGTAAGAACAAAATGCTTAACAAAATAGCGTGTATGCCTGCACCTTTGACCCACGGCCCCCGTCTTCAGGTATCGCATCGCTTCCCCCGCCCTAGTCCGCGACCCCACCGCGAGCTCTGAACTTTGGGGCTGGCAAAGGTTGGTGCCGTGCAGGTGCAGTGGACAGAGGGAGTGGATTTGAACTGGGACCCACCCCTGAACCTTTGATCCATGGCCCCGGTCTTCAGGTATCGCATCGCTTCCCCCGCCCCAGTCTGCGAACCCGCTGCCAGCTCTGAACTTTGGGGCCCTCAGGCCTTCTGCCCTCGGGCCAGGACTTAAAGAAAACAAAAACCAAAACAAAACAGAAAACCACACAAAAGAACAAAAACACATAGACCAAATGTATAGCATTTTTCAACCTCAATTGAAAAAGTTGTTCAATATTGAAGATTTAGTTTCTTTAGACTACAAACTGCTGTTTGGCCCTACCACATTGGTCCCACCAACTTAAGCAAAAGGGAGGTACTGGACATCTCGATAGAGAAGGAGTGACATCAAACCAAGAACCAACTATCACCTTAGTTTTCAAAAAGTCTTCCACTTCAATGTCTCGAAAGAAGCAGGGCACCTCACTCACCATGCAAGCACAAAACAAGATATGCCCCCCACACACAAAATGACACAGTAACAATGGATTTCATGAAGCCAGAAAGTCTGATGGAACTTTCTGATGCAGAATTTAAAAAAAAGATGATTGAATGTTTTCTTTTCTTTCTTTTTTTTTTTGGGAGTTTGACAAATCCTGTTTTATTTTTTTTTCTATATTTTATTAATTTTCATAAACATTT
>NW_006399827.1:14596994-14604706 GCF_000299155.1 Elephantulus edwardii
TTGTTCTGTTTTGCCATTGGTAATTTTGGATGTCTTTTCTTCAATAGAATGAACCCTTGATGAAAGAACTTTGCCACGTTGATCTATCTCTTCAACCACTGTCTTTACCAGAGTGGTTTTGGGTAAGTCTAGAAAGAAAAATAAATGTGAACATATTTAGAGTCATCCTCAAAGATTACAGGACAAAGAGCCCATTGCTGATTGTAACATAATGAATTATATATATGTATTTGGTGAAAAAGTGAATATAGATCTATAATAATAGTTCAGGACCATTTTATTAACTTAAAATATTAATTTAAGTTTGAATAGTTAAAATTACTTAAAGAATTTTAACACGATAGTTAAAATACTGTTTTGGGATATTGCATGACTGTCATCAACATGTAAGTATTTTCTACAATAGAACTAGATTATATTACCATTAGAGGTATTCTCTGAATTTCCTGATCCAAAGCTCTTGGATTTGGAACATGAACTGTAAGGAAGAAAAAAAAAGTTTATTTTATATATAAATAATAAATATAAATATAATACAAATATATATGTAAACGTAAATATAAATTTTACTGTCACTTAGGAAAGATTGATGGAGCTCTGGTGGCCTAGTCCCTAGGGAGTTGCACTGCTCACCAAAAGGCCACGTCTCTCTAGTGGTTTGAATCATCCAGCAGCTCCTGGGGAGAAAGATGTGCAACCTCCTCCTGTGTGACTGAGAGCCCTGGAGACCCAGAGGAGGGCCGGCCAGAGGGTCAGGCACCACTCAGCTCTGATTTGACTGCAATGAAGTTGTGGTGGGGGCATTTTGTTTTTCTTTTTTGAGATCTAGTAAATCTCTTGGTTTAAGGAATGTGAACTCAAGTGAGCTCTGTGTGCTCAAAAGATATCTTGGGTTTTTCACAGAGAAAGAGATTTGAGATTTGATCTGCAGCAACTGAAAGTAAATAGAAATAGAGAATATTAAAGAAGAAAACCAAACTTGTTACTATTTAATTTCTGGAAGCTGAGGAATTGAAAACTCAAAGAGATAGAATATATATGTGTATATCTTGGCATTTGAATGCCCCCCTTCCAAAAAATATACAAAAGAAACTAGTTGCTGTGGAATCAACGGCTACTCATTGTGACCTTTTGTAATTTAGACTCCCAGGTCTTTCTTGTGAAGCAATTCTGGGTGATTCTCAACCACCAACCTCTTGGTTAGTAATAGCTAGCCAGGAACTAGGAGAGCTCTGGTGGCCTAGTAGATAAAGAGTTGTGCTGCCAACCCAAGGTTGTGTGGTTTGAATCCACCAGATGCTCTGTGGAAGAAAATAGAGCAATCTCCTCCTGAGCACTTTACAGCCTCTGAAAATCAGCTAGAGAGTCAGTTATGCATTGACTCATCCACATATAATGGCCAGGGCCGCGGTCAGTAATATTAAGAACGAACTGAAAGGAGAAGAAAGTCTGGGAGGAAAAGCCTGAAATGGACAGTCATTAACATGGACAACTGGGAGCTGCAGGGACGACTGTGGTGAGGAAGACACTGGGCTTTACTGAAGAGATGATGTCAAAGGCAGGAGAATGATAAGTGGGAATGGCAGTGTAGTGGGACTGGAAAATAAAAGGTGTGAATGAGAGTGGGTGGCTGTTGGTCTCAAACAAGCAAAATGGAACATTTGCATGGCTTGACTTACTTTCCATCTCCATCTATCAGGCGGCAATAGGTCTCGATCTCCTTCTCCAGGTGAACCTTGATGTCGAGCAGCTGCTCGTACTCGAGTTTCTGGCCCTCGGTCTCGGTTCTGACCTGGTGCAGCTGCTCCTCCAGGGCCCCGATCTGAGCCTGGATCTGTGTGAGCTGTGTGCAGTAGTTGCCTTCGGTCTCGGTCAGGGAGCACTCCAGGGAGTGTTTCTGTGGATACCAAAGATGCCACAGCAGGGGATGAAAAAACACCTGTGAAGACCCTACTTCCATGTTTCTCAAGATACTGCGGCACCGCCGTCTAGTGAGCTTTGGGTGTTTGTGAGTCTTGTTACAATAAGGCAGTGTGCAGGCGAAGAGACATGGCTGGCATTTACTAGGTCGGGACCATGCATATTACATAACCCAACCTCTGGTCAAATGGGATAAGTGATTATATCTGAGGGACTTTGGGCTGTTCCACTAGATACTCCTGATATTATTGCCAATCTGTAACAAGAATTTTCCTGAGTAGCATTGTAACAAATCCATTTGGGAAACTTGTATTTTGAAACGATATATTTTTTACTATCTAGAGGTCTACCCAGACACTTTCTCCAAGATTTTTGGTACTACTGTTTCTTTTTCTAATTAATCTTCGATTTTTCTGTCTACCAGAGGCCTTTTAATTAAGCATTCGAGATGGAATGAATGTTTTAACATGGGTGGAATTTCAAGACAAGAGCTATATTTTCCAGACTTTGTCACTGCTTCACCTAACAAGACAGTACAGGCTATTATCTTGACATTACTCATGGATATTATACTTCCTGTTTTCTAGTTCCATAATCTGTCATTTGTCTTGATATGTTATCCCTACTTTAAATAAGGTCCATGTCCTCTGTCCTTTATCATATGTCTCAAGGCAGTTGTTCTTTCTCTTGACATTTGTTATTATTTTTGTGTCCACCCACACTGCTGCTCTGTCATTTCCCTTCATTTCTTGTGTGAGGAGACTCCTGACCTTGTTTGTGGTCATTGCTGTTGGTAGGTGCCATTGACTTGATTCCACCTCATAGTGACCTTTCGTACAACAGGAAACACAGCACGTGGTCCTGCACCAGCCTCGCCGCTGCTGCTGTGGCTCAGCCCATTGGTGCGGACACTGTGTTAGGATCTTACATGGCTTTAAAGAAAACGTATTTCTTTAAAAGGCACATGTGAATCTGTCTGTTTCATTGCACGTTCTAAGTAGTTGAGTATCACTACTGACATTTTATGCACATTCCATTTAAAAGCACTTCCATTGCTGCATTCCTTTATGTTGTACTTATGACACTAGATGGTTTGCTTTTAAAAATTTTGTGCCTTATTAGTTTCTATTATCTGTGATTGCAGCAGTAGGTGAAACACAGTTGATATTCTGAGGAGGGTACAGAACTGGGCAGAGTTTCATTCTGTTGGAGTCCCTATGAGTCAGATCAGACTTGATGACATTTAAAAACAACAAACAGCATGGCATTATACCGTGTGCTGTTGAAAAGTTTGTGTATTATGCTACTTACTGATTTCATACTAAGTTTGGAAAGGGGTGTTGTATACTAGTCATCATAAAGGGTAGACATTGGGCCGGCACACCAGTGACTTGCACATTATGTGGGTCATGATGGGTGCTGCTAGCTCTCCAGGGCATAGGAGTAGACAGCAAACAGGATGATTATGGGGGTGGAGCGTGAGGCAACAAGTGTTAAAAGAGACCTAGGAGCTTGTCCATGTGATGTCTGCTCTATAGTCCGGCACTATAATTTCCTGGATGAGATGTCCTCATACGGGATTCCATTTTAAGGTTGCTAATACTCATGTATCACAGTGACTGACAAAGTAAGTACAGCAGTGGATTTGAGCATGACAGAGATGGTGACAATGGTGCAGGATATGGTAAGGTTCAGATCTGTTATTCACAGGATTGCTATGAGTTGTAGTTGACTTGATGGCACATAATAACAACAACAACAACAGGACTCTTGTAGAGACCCTGGAGAGAGGGGATGCAAATGGCTAACATGCTTGGTTGTTAATGGAAAGGTTGGAAGTTGGAGTCCAATCTAAAATGTCAAGGAAGAAAGGCTTGGCAATCTAATTCAAAAGCCCTACAGAGCGTCTGGAAACCCCATGGAGCACACTTCTTCTCTGACACATATGAGGTCACCAGAAGTCTGAAACAATTTGACCAGAACAGATGTTTTTTTATCTGAATATTCTTGTAAAAATTTTTTTTTGGGGGGGACAGTGTCTTAGGTTACCGTTTTAAGCCATTTAAGTTGAATGTAAACGAGGAGAAGATGATCACAGAAGTATGTGGGATATTTGCACGCCTAGATAACACTGAATTTACAACTGGTTTGTATGTGAAACTATAGAAGATTGACCCAAGAAGTTGTTCCACAATAAAAGACTCTCAGATATGAAAGGTGAGTTCTATGCCATCACTGTTCTATGATGATGCAGCTGTAAATGTTAAAAGAACTTCTGTGGTTCATGCCATGAGCCTTAGCAACGTGCACACCAAATACTTTGTTTCTATGTGAAAATACTCAAAATTCAGACCTAGGGTCTCAGGAATTTATTGCCTTCAATACAGCTAAGAAATGAGGAAATATTCAGGCTTACGTGACAGCACAGGAACAAGCCCTGTAGGATACTACTAGCTGCTGGAAAGAAGTAAATGGGATAAGAGTGGGCAGCTGGCAGTCATGATGAAGGTGAGAAGAAAGAGCTGGAGTCGTTCAATGGTGGAAACAAGTCTCTAAGTCTTGAATGGTGAGTAAACTGGCACGGCACCTTTTTTTTTTTAATGGTAGCTCAGTAAGAATAATCTTGTGATTGCTCTGAGTCATGGTTTCCTTCTGGTCTCACTGCATTAATTTGTTTAAGAGCTGCTCTTTGTGTCACAACCTGGTGTCCCCAGGGAGTGTGAGGAAAGGGAACCCTTGAGCCACATGTGTACCATAATCCTCAAAATCTGTTTTGGGTGCTGCCAGATCACACCCCAGGATGGAAGGCCAATTTTAATCGTGGGGTGTCTCTACAGTAATCTTTCATGTAATCTGGGTTCTTGTGAATGCCAAATTCTGTGAGGTGTGTGAGAATTGGTAGGATGAAGACATGCTGGGGATGAAGAAACTAACATTGCTTTTGGGATCCAGATGTGTACTACCTTTTATACAGTTGGAGGGAAAGTAAATGAGGGCTTTTAATATAATGTCAATGCATATATGGGAGGTCAGGTGGCTTAGTGGTAAGGAGTTTGTTTGCTGTCAATTCAGAGGCACATGGTTTGAATCCACCAGCTGCTTGGTGGAAGAAAGAAAGACTGGCAGTCCCTTCCTATGTGAATTACTGCCTCTGAATCCTGGGGGAGGGTCAGCTATGAGTCGGTTCCGACTCCACAGTACATAACAACAGGTCATTAATGCTTGGAGATGCCTGTTGGAGACTTGGCTCTGCCTGTGTAGTCACATGACCTGCCACCTAATTGTCAGGCAACTCGACCCTGGGGCGGGGGGAGGAACCACTTTAAGGAAGGAATTACAGTAGATGTTGGTTATTTTCACAAAATGGGCAGCAAGTGGTTGAGTGCTGGTCAAAAAGGCCATCTTCAGTGACCTCCAGTTAGCTGATTATCCGGGATAACCATGGTGACCCCACAGTGAGAGAGTGGACTGTGCTCCATAGGGTTTTGAACGGCTGATTTTTCTGAATCTTCCAAGATGCCTCTGTGTGGACTTGAACCACTAGTCAGGGGCTTCTCAGGGATTCAGAGAGGGAGAGAATGCCTTATCGGCCTGTCTCTTTCTCAGCATCTCTGGGTCTGTTTTTCGTCCTCCTTTCTGCACTCGGCCATGTGTTTGTGGATCAAGGTATAATAAGAGAAAAGGGGAAGGATTTCCCCTCAGGCTTCTTAGAGTCACCTACCGTCGCCAGGAGAGACTGCAGCTCGATCTCCAGGGTCTGCAGGCTGCGCTTTATTTCCATCAGCTCGTTCCTGGCCGAGGTGGCTGCGCCAGCATCATCAGAAATCTGCTGCTGCAAGGTGGCGCTCTGGAAGCGAGGTGCACACTGGTTAGATGGCATCTGTCCCCCCACCCCCATCACCCCAGCACGGACAGGGCTGGCTCCGCCGGCCTCACCTTCTCGTTGAACCAGGCCTCGGCGTCCCTGCGGTTCTGATCCGCAAGCTCTTCATACTCTGCTCGCATGTTGTTCAGGAGGACCGTGAGGTCCACCCCGGGGGCCGCGTTCATCTCCACGTTCACGTTGCCCCCAGCGGCGCACTGCAGCGCCTTCATTTCCTGGGAGGAGAACAGGAATCTGCCTTTAGGAGCAATTTATTCAATTCAGCTCGTGCAATCTGAAAAGAGCTTCCGAAGATGTTATGTATGCCTCAAAGTCTGCGACTTAGACTTAACTGAGTTTTTAATATCTGCTTTAATTCCATTCATCTATTTAATTAGTTACTAATTAGCACAATCACAACAATAAGCAGTCACAGCATTCCAAGAGAAGTTCTCGATTTCTTTGAGAGAAGAGGTCATAAACACACCATTTGGGCTGTAATCCAAATAGTATTATTGATAATGGAGATAGAGTAAAATAGGAAAAAAAAACCCAAACAAGCAAAAGTCCCTTTGAGCTTTTTGGTTTGGAGGCAACAGCTAACAGATACTTTACATGCACTAACTTGCTTAAGATTTAAAGATATTATTAGACTAATTTTCCAGATTAGGAAGTGGAGGGTACACAGAGAGAATGTAATTCCCCTAAATTACTTAGCAATGGGAAGGACCAAGATTTTCCCAGGTCCCTGGAACTGTAAAGCATCTTAGTAATTACATTCGTTGCTTCTCTGTTCTAGCTTATGCCCTGGTTCAAATCATTTAAATATTGGGCTTAGTCAGAGAATGGATTTCTGGGCAGATTCGTAGACCAATGATCTGAACTCAACTTCTTTAGGGAGCTAACTCTCCTTTTAACTGTTGTCTGGTGGATTCTTAACTGTGGTACCTCTGCTTTCTTGAACCGTTGTTTATGACCCTGGACCAGTGGCTTTCCAATGCCCACCAAGAGCGAAAGACTTAGTATTTTGTCAAGGGAAACCATTGGATAATGTGTTTCTCTGTCGTGGGGTTTTGTATAAGATTCCATTTGAAAAATTCTTGTTATTACGAAAGTTTAAAAATCAACTGCTTCAAGTTAGCACTTAGGTCGCTGGGAGTGTGGAAAACATATACTCTCAGGGGATGTTGAGCTGTGAGTGACTCCCACCCTTCAACTCCCTGTGAATGCATCTGTATTTCCTTTTTTCCTTCTGTGGTGCCCTTTTTCCTTTTTTCACATCACTTTCTACAGTTCATGGGCTGCTGCTTCTCACTCTCTTGGCTCTGTTCTCTGGTAATCTGATTCTTCCAGAACTCTGCTCTATCACTCTCTTCTATCTCCATGTTTCCCTTCTACCTATTTTTTTTTCCTTTTCAATATATCTTTTTCCCATCATTTTATCATGTGAGTGATGCAGATTTGATGTTTCAGTCATCCCCAACCAGTGATGGGACACTATTGGACATAGTGGGTGTAACTGTGATAATTACCTCTGTGTGTGTGTGTGTTTAATTTCTCCTCCATTATTTTGGAATTATGTTTGGAATGGTCATTTGCTTTTCTGAGGAGAATTAAACTGTTTGGTAGTAAGTGTCAAATAATGACGTTATTATTATACAATGCTAAATACTAAAATAAATGTAGGGGGCTTATCTCACATGGCTATATTTATGCTGATATATTTTCCTAGTTAGAGTGGTCTCTTGTGAAAAGGTTGATAGCAGGATGGTCCCATGAGGAAATTATTTCATTTAAAAGAAAGTTGGTGTATACTGCACTGAAATAGATGGTGGACTGAATAATTTAAAAGCAATGTATGATAGGGTATTATGGTTATCACAAGAGTCCACAATCAAGGTTGCATAGTGGAATGTACTTGGGGCGGTGG
>NW_006399827.1:14604806-14607605 GCF_000299155.1 Elephantulus edwardii
GCATTCCATGAAATAATAAATAATAATACAAATAGCATAATTCAGGAAACTGAACACAGAAGAAAGGAAACAGCTTTTTTTTTAAAAAAAAAAACCACCAAATTTTAATGAACATTTACAGAGATTTTGGATTTCCACTCATTCATTGCTGCATTTCTCTCCCCGCCCAGCCCTCCCCCCTCCTCGCCCCCCAGTTCACTCATCTCTTTTAAAAGTAAAAGAAACATTACCTCCCTGGTACACAATCTCCTCGCACCCCTCCCACCATTCCAAGTGCATTCCACTATGGAAGCTTAATTGTGGACTCTTGTGATAACCATAATACCCCATCATACATTGCTTTTAAATTATTCAATCCCTCATCTGTTTCAGTGCAGTATATACAATTTATCCAGTTTTTCTCAGTCTTCAGCTTTATAGTTTAGTTTAGTACTGTTAACAACACCTTTGTCTTGCTTTTTGGAAAAGGGTCTAACTTTTCCTTTTGCATTGAATTCCACAAAAAATGTAGCCAATCTTATACATTATATATTTGAGAAGTTATTAATTATGTATTTGCTTATTTGATGACCTTGACCCAGTTTCCTAGAATTAATCTGTCATTTACCATTTCTTTAACCTCTCATATGGCTCAATAACAAACTCAAACTCATTGCTGTTGAGTTGGAATTGACTCGTAGCTAACCCTCCAGGGGTTTTTCCAGAGGCTGTAAATCATACGGGCAGAGATTGCCCATCTTTCTCTGTAGATTTGAACCAGCAGCAAGGTGCTGTCTTCGGGTTATCAACACAGCTCCCTATAGACTACATCTTAATTCTTCCCCTCACTAGAGCTTTCCATGGAAATCAGAGGGCATAAAGGGGGTGCTCTTTTTTTAGGTAATTCAGCATTTGTGTGGAACTCCAACCTTGTGTACGCCAGCATGCTCTTTGGAGACAAGAATGACAAGGCTACACCTCACATACTTTGGACATGTTGCTGGGAGCGGGGGATGCTATTCCTTGGAGAATGACATGATACTCTTGTGTGTAAGGAAGTATGAGGATGGCACAGGACAGAACAGGGTTCAGATCTTTAGTTCATGGGGTTGCTATGAGTTGTGTGTGACTTGATGGCACCTAACAACAAGAACAACAACAACAATACTTATCCACCTGATGAGATTTTAAGTTCTTGAACAGGGGCTGGTGCGCTAGATCCAGCTGACTTATCTCTTTTTGTAAAGGTTGAGAGCTAAGAGTTAATGATATTCACAATTTGAAATGATTGGGTGTGTGTGTGTGTGTTAGAATATTTCATTTATTTACAGCTCAAATTTGGTGTCTATAAACCAGGTATTATTGAATGGACCATAGTCACTATCATCCATTTAGGTAGCAGTGACGGCTGAGTTCAGGAACTCTACAGTATGATGTTAAGTGCTCCATTGTTAAAGGGAAGGCCAGTAGGCTGACCCCACCAGCCACTCTTCGGGAGAGAGAGGTGACAAGCTGCTTCCATACAGAAGACAGGTCCTTTGGGCGTGTCCTGTCAGATCACTATGAATTGGAATAGACCCAAAGGCAACAGGTTTTGATTGACAGCAGAATGAAGTAGCTGCAGAAGAGATCAAATGGCCTACAAAGCCTAAAATATTTATTATCCAGTTTTTCAGGGTAAGAAATTTACTGACCCTTGCCTCAGGGGAAAATGTCATAACATCCATGAGGCTCATTGATGTGGATCTTCCAGAAATCATCACATGGGGAATGGTATCCTTGGAAATATTCAGGATCTCCAGGAGATTTAGAGATGGGCTCATAGGCGGTGGGGAGAGAATCCCAGGAATGTGTGAACTATTCGGCCATAGGAGAACTTTTGAATTTTTTCCTTATTATTTACCTGTGTAGACATAAATAAATTCAAATCACAAATTCAATGCTGAGGAGTAGATTCTGACAGAACCTCCCTGTAGGGTCTTTCTTTGTTGTAATCTCTCAGGAGCAGATCCCCAGGTCTTTTCTTCCAGTGTCTGAGAGATCATTGTTCTGGTTAGCTTCCAAGCTTTTATCTATACTGCATTATTAGGGCTTCTTCCATGCACACATAGGATTGAAACATTATTCCTGTTGCTACTGAGTTTAGTACAATTCAGTGACCCTATGAACAACAGACTTGAACCCTGTCCTCGCCTGTGCTGTTCTCATCATCTCTGACAGACATGAGCCAATTGTTACAAGTCAGTATGTGTCAATCCACCTCATTGGGGATCTTCCTCTCTTTTGCTGACCCTCCATTTTTCCAAACTTAAGTGTTTAATGTTTAAATGCATTTATGTTCAATGTGTGACTATTATTGAAGCCAGAGTGAAAAACAATTAAGCTACAGTCCACAGGTTTCTCCCTATGAATTGTTGTTGTGTGCTATTTCCAGTTCACGAACGACCTAGGGGCCAGAGTAGAACTTCTAGTGACCTAAGGGACAGAGTAGAGCTGCCCCAAAAAGTCTCCAAGGCTATCATTTTTATTGGAGTAGATTGTTAGGCCTTTTCCTCCTGCGGAGCAACTTGCGGGTCTGAACTACCACCCTTTCCATTGGCAGCTAAGTACTTAACCAGTGTACCACCAGGGAATAGAAAATAATTGTTGTTGTTGTTATGTGCCATTGAGTCGCTTGCGACACATAGCGACCCTATGTACAAGAGACCTAAACTCCGTTCTTTTTTTTTTCTTCTATAATTATATTTTATTAATTTTCATAAACATTTACAGAGATTTTGGGCTTCCACTCATTCATTGTTGCACTATTCTCTCTACCCT
>NW_006399827.1:14609613-14635314 GCF_000299155.1 Elephantulus edwardii
GGGGAGAGGGCTGGGCGGGTAGAGAAGTGCAGCAATGAATGAATGGAAATCCAAATTCTCTGTAAATGTTCATTAAAATTATTAAAAAAATAAAAGAAAGTTGGTTTTATGAATGCTGATAATGATGTATTATTTGCAAATGGGTATTGTATCAGTCTAAATAGAAGTATAAGGATGAAATTGTTAATATTTATTACTTGAGGGGTAGGATTAAAGGGACAGAAAGGGGGGGAAAGGGAATTCGTTTTGTGCCCTGGCACTGCTTGAGTTATCATTGTGACCCTAAATTACTACTGTTATTGTAAAACACAAAAACGTGTAGAGGTGGGGAGCTCTGGTGGCCTAGTGGCAAGAAGCTGCACTGCAATCCCAGAGGCGCACGGTTCAAATCCACCAGGTGCTCTGCCGCAGAAGGAGGGACAATCCCCTCCTGTACCAGTCAGATCTGATTTGATGGTACACTCAAAAACGTGTAGAGGTGTGTAGAATTATGATTTGATGTAAAGCTTTTGACGTCAAGCTTCTCCTACCTCCTCATGATTCTTCTTTAGATACGTCATCTCCTCACTCAGGGATTCATACTGCAGCTCATGGTCAGTCCTGCACAAGGTCAGCTCATCCAGGACTCGCCGCAGCCCATTGATGTCAGCATCAACACTTTGGTGAAGGGCAAGCTCGTTCTCATACCTTACAGGACAGTAAACGAATTGCAGCATGGGTTAGACTGCCTCGAGGTATTGAGAAATGAAACCTCAACTGCTTTAAATGGATATTGAAAACTGAATTAGGACCTATACATGAGAGAAATAAATTGTGCTCGCTTTGGCAGCACATATACTAAAATTGGAATGATACAGAGAAGATTATCATGGCCATTACACAAGGATGACATGCAAATTCATGATAGAAATAAACAAAATTAATTCCTTGACCCCCTACCTAATTCCATGAAGAATCATCAACTACTATTCAACCCACACTTTCCATAGCATGTTCCAACAAAATAAAAAAAACAAACAAACCTTATTTTTAGATTTTCTTTTAATTAATATTTTTTACTTAGTGAATATTTATTAAGCATATAATTTGTAGTTGGCATTGTTTCAGGCAGGCATAGAGAGGCATTGATATTTTGGTCCAAGAATGTAATAAATAAGCAAAAATTTAAAATATACTTGATTCAAGATCTTAGAACAGAAATATCTGGTTGCTGTTCTCTTTGGAGTTATAGTTTACTTAACAGTCAATTGAAATTGTATTGAATAGATTAAATAGCAAGGATATTTTTCCTAAATCCCAATCATTTCAATCACCTACTTTAGCCGGAAATCATCGGCAGCCAGTCTGGCGTTATCAATTTGCAGAATGACATTGGCGTTGGCAGTAGTGGAAGAGATAATCTAGAATAGATGAGAAGGGAGAACACAACAGATAAATTTGCTCTTGTAATTGGTTATTTTGTTGTTGTTGTTGTTGTTGTTATTGTCATGTGCTATTGAGTTGGAATCTACTCATAGCTAACCCTCTTGTGGTTGCCAAAGGCTGTAAAATCACACAGGAGGAGACTGCCCATCATTCTTTCATGAAGCAGTTGGTAGATCTGAACTGTCTGCCTTTGGTTTGGCAGTTCAACTCCTTACCCCTAGTTCAGCCACCAGAATGTTACACAACCAACCTTTTGCAGAACAAAATTACTTCCTTAGGTAACAATAAAATTTTGTAAATTGCAATTAAAATGTATGGATGTGATTTTTACTTCTCACGTAATGCATGCATTTCTTAGAATGCAGCATTTTCTTGTATCTATGAATATATTTCAAAACAAACAGTTAAACTGGAGCAATGTTACTAGCTACCATCAAGTTGATTGTGACTCATGGTGACCCCATGTGTATCCAGGTAGAATTACGCTCTGTAGAGTTGGTTGCCAGTGACTCAGTTTTCGGAAAACTTCTGCTGACCTTGGGTGAATACAGATTTTCTAGCTTTTTGGTAGAGTAGCAGGACTAGTAGCAGTTGAATGACATTGAAATTTATAAAGGAAAAGGCTTATTTTAGTAATAATAAGTATTCATGGAAAGAAAGAAATATAATTCAATAGAAACTACAATGGTTTCCAGGTACATTTCTATATCTTTGGCTAAGTAATTCTTAGTTTTTAATTTGAAGAGTTTCAAAGCTGCAATTTCTCACCTTGTTCTTAAGATCCTCGATGGTCATGTGGTATAAGCTGTAGTCATGATCAAGTCCACGGCAAGATCCAGGACCATACTTTTCATACCAACCCTTGATTTTTCTCTCCAGTTCGGCATTTGCTTCCTCCAGAGCCCGCACGTTATCCAGGTAGGATGCCAAACGGTCATTGAGGTTCTGCATGGTCACCTTTTCATTTCCAGAGAGCAGTCCCCCTTCATTTCCAGCAAAGCCAACACAAGCTGCATTTCCAAGGGCTCCAGCAGTATGGCTTCCACCAGACACATTGCTCAAACCCCCACCAAGGGCGCAGGAAAAACCACTTCCGGTAGCAGAGCTACCACATGCGTTGTTGCCTGCAAAGCCTGCCCCTCCACTGGGTGGTCTGATAGATCCAGTTCCAGATCGTAAGCAAACATGCCTGGATCCGCTAGAAAATCGGAGAGACATGGTCTTAGGAGAATGTTCACCTTGTCTGCAGGGACAGCGTTGAGGGAGAACAGAACATTGTGTGCTCATAGTTTCTTTGGGCTTTTATACCCAATTATTGGGGTGTTGCTACTTGCGCTTTACATGCCAAAAGAAAAACGGCATCATTCAGATTAGCCCAAAATTATGTATAATTGGGAGATTTTATTTTTATAATTAATGTCTGACATCCCTGGGTATTGCTTCAGGATATTTGTTATCTTAAATATAATAGTGTTTGGTCTATATTAAGTTCATTATTTTAACTTCTAATTTTGAGTGAGTAATTCTTGACTTTCATCTAGACCCTAGGAATATACCATCATTATCTTTTGCAGGCTGTTATAAAGTTTTAAAAGCTAAGTGTGGTTGTTAAAGGGTACCATCAGCTATATAGTAGGGTCTCATTTACCGGAAGGTAAATTAGCAACAAACTACAGAGCAGGTATCTTATATCACTGTTGTTATGTGCTGTCGAGTCACCTGTGAATAACAGATATGGCAACTGAGGCTGAGACCTCAAATTTGGAAACACTTAGATCCCTAGAGGGGGAAAAAAAGTATTTAAAAAATGTGATCCTAGCAGTTTTATAGTTTTTACCATAGGGTCTTCTGTTTCTTTGTAGAATGACAGAAACATTTAATTCAATACCTTATTTAATATGTATTGCTAATACATCTGGTGTTCAATGATAAATGGGGGGGAACCCCTCTGAATATGTGATGCTAAATGCAGAGATAAAAAAAGATACCATGATTTCTGTTTTTAAGAAATTTATGGTCATGATTAGAAAGGGGCTGGGCTATGTGTCAGGCTAAAACATTTGGAATGAATGCTCAGTCAAAAGCAGATGGCGACATAAGCAACTCAAAGGAGGCTAGAGGACTAATTCTAATGCCCAAGTATTGGTACTGATGAAAAGAATAGACTGTAAAGGGTAAAGAAAGTAAAGTTGACAGAATTGAGAATGATTCTTAAGTAATTGTTTTAGACACTGGGATAACCAAAGTAAAATTAACTGAGCTAGAGAATGCAAGTGGAAGAATATGTATGAGAAGGTTCTGAGCTCAGTTTTGCACTAGGAAAATCTGCTGTCAGGACCTTTCAAGAGTGCTGAGAAGCAACGATGTTAGTTTAGATACTAAGTGCACCTGATCCAGGCCATGGTCTTTGCAATTACTCGCTATGCATCAGAGGGCTGGACAATGAGTTTTGTGGTGCTGGAGAAAAGTCATGGAATGCCAAGAAAACAAATAGGTTTGTCTTGGAGAGGGTGAAACCAAGTTTCTCCTTGGAGGCTAGGATGTTGAGGCTCTGTCTCACATACTTTGGGCATGTGGCCAGGAAGGACCAGTCCTTGGAGAAGGACATCATGCTTGGAAGGGTGGAGGGACAGTGCAGGAGAGGACGACCCCAGATGAGATGAATTGATACAGGAACTAGGGCAATTGAGGTAGGTGTGTTGGAGTCAATGAGACTGACTCAGGACAGTGCAAGTGCAAGCTTCAGAGCCATTGTACATAGGGTCTCTAAGAGTCACAGGTGACTCAACTTCATATAATGACAACAGAACAGTTGCTGGTAAATGGAAAACATAAATGGAGACCATCACTGTTGTAAATATGATATATGGAGCTCTGGTGGCATAGCCCATGGGGAATTAATTGTACTGCTAACCCAAAGGCCACGAATCCCCTGAGAAAGATGGGTAATCTCCTGTGCAATTTACAGCTTCAAAAAAATCTAATGATGTGTGAGCTTTGAGTCACTTTCCACTCAACACTGAGTGTTAGAGGTAGAGATAAGATTGAAATTGTCAACAATTTCATCTTACTTGAATTCATAATTAACACCCTTGGTACCAGCAGTCAGGATATCAGGAGATGTGTAGCACTGGAAAAGGCAGATGTCAGGGACAGTACTCCAGAGTCCTGACGAGCAAGAATAATAAAGACTCAGGTGCTTCTCATTCACGTCATGATTTCTCCAGTCTCCTGGTAGGCATCTGAGAGCTGTACAATGAAAAAGGATGGCAGAAACAGAATCTATGCCTTTGAGTTGTGGTATTGGCGAGGAGTACTGAGTGTATCATGGACTGCCAAAAGAACAAACAGATATGTCTTGGAGAAAGTGTGACCAGGGTGTTCCTTAGAAGCGAAGATGGCAAAGCTTCGTCTTATATAGTTTGGGATGTTGTTAGGAGGGGCTGCTCCTTGGAAAGGGACATCATGCTTGGAAAGGTGGAGGGTCAATGAATGAGAGGAAGATCCTCAACGAGATGGATTGATACAATGACCACGGCAATGGGTTCAAGTGTGTGTGAGAGGATACAGGATAGGCCACGGTTTGGGTCTGTTTTTTATAAGTTTGGTTAAACAGCAACAACAATGTGAGAGGGGTCGGGGTGGGGGAATGAAGAGGGCAGGCTGAGCTGAAAGGAAAGGAAAAATGGCCAAAGAAAGTGGCCTGAAAAGCATCTCTCTGAGGTGGTGGCCAAGGAGGGTGGGACAGAAGCTAACGGAGACAGGGAGAGCAGGGACAAGAGGGCGTGGTTTCAGGTTCTGTAGGGAAGGTGGATAGAAAGTGGTGTTGTCACCGGTATTATTGTGGATGTCTTCTAGAACTGCGCTGATGAGAGCAGGCGCTTTTACCATGCCTGGTTAGTATTGTAGGATCATGGCTGGCATTGGATGGTCTTTCAATACATTTTTCTGGGTAAAGTTGTAGGACCTTATTAGATTTCACCTAATTCTATTTACTTTGGCAGATGAGGCAACTGAGGCCCAGAAGGGGTAAGCAATTTTCTCAGAGTTAATACACATGTTAGAGCTGACCTTGGGATTCTGGCATTACTGAGCACAGATGAGTTATAAATAATTATTCTGGGTGACACTTGTGGCCTCGTCCGTGGTTAGTTGTGCCGCTAACCCAATGGCAGCACTTTCTCTGGTTGCTTGAATCCACCAATGTTTTCTCTAGGGAATGATGGACAATCTCCTCCTATGTGATTTACAGCCTTGGAAACCTAATGGAAGGCCAGCTATGAGTTGATTCCAACTCGACAGCTAAGAGTTTGAGGTTTTAATCCCATCAATAGTCTTATCACACTATGGGTATTTTAAAATTATTTTTATTTGGAAAATTTAAATAGTAAAAGAGTATTAAAGTCTAAGAACAATTAGAAATCTCTTCAGTGCCTTGTTATGACGTATTTGTAACTAATTAGACCAAGAGGTGTAATATACCTACATCTTGTTATGTGAATATATTTGTATAAGGAGCTTTCACAACATGAAAGAAAAGACGTTACTTATTTAAACAGCACCTCTCAAGAAGTGTCTCCTGTTTTCAGTTAGCATCTGTCATTACACTTGCCCCTGACTTCCCATTCCAGCAGATGGCAGCATTTCTCTTCAAATGAATGTTCCTGAGCTGTTGCTGTATGCCTCTAAGTAGGAACCAACTCACAGCTGACCCTCAGAGGCAGCAAATTACTTGGGAGGAGATTGTCCATCTGTCTCTTGACAAACAGCTGATGGATTTTTTTTTCTCAGCTGATGGATTTGAACCACATACTTTTGGGTTGGTAGCACAACACCTTACCACTCATTAGAGCTCCCTGTTGTAGTTAGGTGATGTCAAGTACAACTCCCCTCAGCCTGTGCCATCCTCATCCTCTCTGATACACTTGAGCCTATTGCTGCAGGCACCATGTCATCCCACCTCATTGAAGGTCATCTTCTCTTTTGCTGACCCTCCACCTTTCTCTGCTTCCAAGAAGCACTTGGGTTGCACCTTTTCCAAGAGTTCATTCTTTTGACTGTCTATGTGATATTCAGTACTCTTCTCCAACACCACAACTCAAAGACATCAATTCTTGTTCTGTCATCCTTATTGATTGTCCAGCTCTCAGAAGCATAGCAAATGACTGAAAAGAGCACAGACTTAATCTTCGAACTGACATCATCATTCTTCAGTGTTTTTGGAGAATTTCCTGATAACGGACTTGTCCAAAGCAATACATCTCATGATGTCCAGATTTCTGGTACCAAGGATGTTGATGGTGGATCCAAGTAATTTTAAATCATTGACAGTTTCTCCATCTATCACGATGTGGCCTATTGACCTAGTGGTGAGGACCTTTGTTTTCTTGATATTGAAATGCAATCCATATTGAAGGCGGTAATCTTTGATCCTCTGCAGCAAGCATTTCTGGTCCTCCTCACTTTTAGCAAGTAGGGTTGTGTCATCGGCATAATGCAGGTTATTGATGAGTCTTCTTTTAATCTTGACGCCACATTCTTCTTCATAGATTCTGGCTTGATGATTCATTTGTTCAGCATACAGATTAGATAGATATGGATAAAGGACATATCACTGATGCACATTCTTCCTGATTTTAAACCGTGCAGTTTAAAATCCCTTGTTCCTTCTGGACAGCAGCTTCTTGATCTAGGTATAGCTTTTACATGAGTACAATTAAGTTTTCCGAGATTCTCATTCTTCTCCACTTCTATCTGACACCTCCACACTCTACTAGAGATGCTTAAACCCTTGTTTAGAAGCAATAACACTATTTTCTGAGGCTCTAAATCAAGATGAGCTTGAAGAGATTTCCAGACATTTAATGTGATGCTTTACAACGTTCAAGGGTTCTAGATGGCGCAGGTGAGTGGCTGTTAATGTAAACATTAGGGGTCTAAACCCACCTAGCAGCTGCTGGAAAGAAGGCTCTGGTTCCATGAAGATTGCCACCAGGAAAACCCAGTGCAGCAGCTCTGCTCTTCCATTTCACAACTCGCATAAGGTGGGACAAATGATTAATGTGCATGGCTGCTAACTGAGAATTTGGCAGTTGACTTGGCCCAGAGGCCCTTCAGAGGAACAATCTAATGACCTGCTTTAAAAAAAATAAAAAAAATTAGCCTTGGAAAAATTCCATGGAGCACAGTTCTGTTCTGAGACACGTGGGGGCGCCAAGAGCCAAGAGTCTAAATCTATCGCAAAGCCTCTTGGCTTCTCTGAACCTTTCTAGGAGCGTGGGAATTAGAAAGGTTTTGTCTTCTCTAAAGAGGAGCGAAATGAGGGTGTACTAGGTGGGGCAGGTTAAGAGCGGGTCTTCTCAATTCGTGCAATATTCCTTTGCACTAATTCACGTATTTATTCTTCATTCGAGAAATACTTGATGCAATACTTAATGAGCACACGCTGTGCACTAGGCACTACTGTGCTAGTAGTCGGGGATGCAGAGGAGAAGAAAACAGATGCCTTCTCATCTATTATGGGACCTGTTGTTTCCTTGGCTCTATTGCCAAGAAATCAAATGATTATTTATTTATTTTTTTTTTTGCATTGGGCAAATCTGTCACCAGGGACCTCTTCAAAGTGCTAAAGAACAGAGATACAGAGATGTAAGTTTAAAGGCTGAAATGCACCTGATCTAAGCCATGATATTTTCTGTTGCTTCAAATGCATATGAAAGGTAGATCATGAATAAGGGAAACTGAATAATTGATGTTTTTAAATTGTGGTGTTGACAAGTCTTGAATATACTCTTCACACACTACCGAAAGAACAAATAAATCTGCTTTGGAAGAAGTGCGGTTGAAATAATCCTTAGAGGCGAGGATGGCGAGATTTTTGCCTCATGTATTGGCATATGATCAGTCTTTGGAAAAAAGACACACTTGGAAGAGCAGAAGGGCAGCAAAGGAGAGGAAAATTTTCATTGAAATGGATTAACAAAATTACTTCAACTGTGGTCTTAAGCACAGTGGAGAGATTGGAGGATGGTGCAGGATTTGGGCCTTTTGTATATATGATTGTCTGAGTCAGAATTGATTTGATGGCACCTAACAATAACAACAACAACATTGTTTAGTGGAGAAGTAAGTAGTAAGCAAAGAACTACAAAACCCTAAAAAGTGGTAAACAGTAAGTATGATGGAGCTATTGCGGGAAGAGCCTATTAGATTGGGTGAAATGTTTTGGACAAAATGACTTTAAACAGGCCACTGAAAAATGAGTGTGATTGCCAAGCAAAAGGGCAGAGGGGCATTGTGGGAAACAGAGACTTACTAGAGAAATGAAAGCAGTGGTGCGTTTAAGAAGTGAAAGAGGACGAGCATTTACTAAGAGAGAAAAATAACAGGAGCTGCAGATGAAGAGCCTTCTTCGCCCAGGTTAGGGATTTTGAGACCGGATCTTAAGAGATGAGACTGCTCTCGGTTGAATCATATGCTCCAGAAAGATGAGTCCTAACCCTGATAACTATGCATGTGGCCTAATTTTGACATATGATCTTTGCAGACTTCAAGTTAAGATGAGGTGCACTCAAAAGCTTCAGAGTCTCCAAGTTCCTCCCCACCTCCTCTCTCCCAGTAATTGCTCTGGTGATGTTCAACTGTGTACTGAGTCCTAAACCTTCTCTCTCTCAGATATGGCAAACCTGCTGTATCTTTCTTCTCTATGTGGTGGAAGCAGTTCAATACTTGGCTGCTAACTGGAAGGAAAGTGGTTCAAAGTCATCCAGAAGCTGTGCAAGAGAAAGATGCCTCTCTCTTTCTCTGTTAGATGACAGTCTAGAAAACTCTATTGGGCAGTTTTTTCATTCTGTCACACTGGGTCATTATGAGCCTCTTTAGCACCTAACCGTAACAATTGCAGTAGAGTGTTCTCTTTGCCACAGTGTTGACAGCTTTTATTGATGTACTATAGGGAGTTGCCAGCTTCAATCCTTACCTTCTCTTTTTTCTCTCTCTCATTGCCATTGCATCAGAACTGACTCATAGCTGACCCTCCCTTAGGTTTCCAAGGCCATAAATTACACACAGGGGCTTGCCTGTCTTTCTCCAGCAGAGCCGCTGGAGGATTCAAACCACAAAGAGGCCATAGCCTTTGGACTATCAGTGCAACACCCTACAGACTATGCCACCAAAGCTCCCTCCTTCTCTCTTGGGCCCTGAGAAGTAAGAGAATGCATAGATTCTGCATATAGGTGCAGTCATTTGATGATTTCATTACACTTTCTTGTATAGTCCTGTGATTGAATATTTCCCTACTAAAATGTAAATAATTCTTTTGTATGTAACTTCCCATCTTTTTTTAAACTTTGTTTATACTGATAAATGTGCACATAAACACACACACACACACACACACACACACACACACACACACACAGAAAGAGTACCCACCCTTGCCTTTAAGATGACGATCCTGACATTCATGATGGCCCTCAGTGAATGAGAGGAAACACCACTATCTTTCTGTGGAGCAGCTGGTGGTTTCAAACTGCTGACCTTTTACTTTGCAATCTGACACTTAAGCTGCTTTGCCACCAGGGCTCCCTATGCTATTAGGTGCTCTTGAATTGGCTGTGAATCGTAGTGATCCTGTGTGTGCACAGCAGATGGGCATTTGGGGGAGTAGAGGCGAACTTGGCGGGGTAACTCTGCCTTACCCTGCTCCATCATCATAATCTCTGCTGTATTTTATCCCATGGTGGTATTCACTGTGTTAATCCATTTCACTGAAGATCTTTCTTAAACATATAAAACAAGTATATGTATGTGTGTTTGTAGAAAATTACATGTTATATTATTTATTAATTTCATTTCTGGACAGCAAATCTTCCAAGGGACACTGAATCGCTTCTGATTCAGAGTGAGCCTGCCGGGTATACAGAACTGCCTGTAGGATTTCCAAAGCAATGTAACTCTTTATGGAAACAGATTGCTCTGGGAACTACTGCTGAGTTTGAACTTCTGAACTTTGGTCCGCAGCTGAACGCTTTCCAGAGCTCCTTTGCATAGTAAAAGGAGTGGATAAAAAAAAAATTATTTTTTAAAAAACCTAGAGTGTTAGGTCTGATACAGTTGAGAACCCCTTACCTTGTCTCGGCAGGAGTGAGGTAAAAATGGAGCGCTGGTGGCTGAGTAGGATGTGACCATAGGAGATGAAACAGCCTGTTGAGTTGGGGGAAGAAGACATTAGAATTTGAATTTACATTTCTTATCTTAGAAAATAAGAGACAAATTAAGATTTTTTCTCAGTATAGGCATAGTCACAATGGATCTCTAGAAACCAGTAAAAAATTCATAAACTGTTGCACAACACGGAGAAATCTAGAAAAAATTTTGGTGAGTTATTCCTAATCATGACACTATAATAAATTATTTATATTAGTTAATGATAATGTTTTAAAACAAAATGCCTACAATTGATTGTATTAAAAAACAATGATTGGCATGCTCACTAAAAAAGTAGTCTATAAAAAACAATAGTCTCCATCTTACTTTTTAGTAAGTAACATTGGGTTCTTTATTTTCATTGTGTTTCACTCACTTATCTTGTGTTTTATACAAACTTTCATTTACATTGAGTTTCATACAATCGTTCATATACATTTTATATTATTGTTTTTTAATTACATTTTATGTGATATAATTGTTGTTGTTATGTGCCGTCGAGTCCCTTGCGACTCATAGCGACTCTATATACCACAGCTCTAAACCCTGTTCTGTCCTGTGCCAATCTCACTGCCTCGGACGCACTAATCCCGATTACCCCAGCCACTGAATCAATCCACCTCATAGAGGGTCTTCCCCTTCTGCGCTGTCCCTCCACCCTCCCAAGCATGATGTCCCTCTCCAAGGACCTCTCCCTCCTTACAATATGTCCAAAGTATGTCAGACGAAGCCTCAGAATCCTTGCCTCCAAGGAGCAGCCTGATTTAACCCTCTCCAGGATGAATCTGTTTGTTTTCTTGGCAGTCCAGGGTACATTCATTACTCTTCTCCAGCACCACAGCTCAAAGACATCAATTCTCCTTCTGTCCTCTCTAGTCATTGTCCAACTCTCTGATGCATAACAAGTGATTGCAAAGACCATGTATCAGATGCACCTTAGTCTCCAGAGTGACACCATTGCTCTTCAGTACCCTGGAGAGGTCCCTAACAGCAGACTTTCCCATTGCAATACGTTTTCTGATTTCCTGGCTACTGGTGCCAAGAGTGTTGACCATGGAGCCAAGCAGACTAAAGTTGTTAACAATCTCAATCTCTTCACCATCCATCCTGATGCTGCCAATTGTTCCAGTGGTGAGAATCTTTGTCTTCTTGACATTGAACCTCAGTCCATACTGAAGGCTGCAGTCCTTGACCCTCTGCAGCAGGTGCTTCAGGTCCTCCTCAGTTTCAGCAAGCAGGCTTGTGTCATCTGCATAACGCAGATTGTTAATAGATATTCCACCAATCCTGTTACCACATTTCTCCTCATAGAGTCCAGCCTCCCGGGTAATCTGCTCTGCATACAGGCTGAAAAGGTATGGAGACAGATGCATCCCTGGCATACACCCTTCCCAATTTTGAGCCATGCAGTGTTACCCTGCTCTGTTCTGACTACTGCCTCTTGGTCCAAGTATAGGTTTCGTATTAGCACAATTAAATGTTCTGGGATTCCCATTCTTCTCAGAGTCAGCCACAGTTTGTTATGATCCACACAGTCAAATGCCTTTGCATAATCAATGAAACACAGATAGACATTCTTCTGGTATTCTCTGCTTTCAGCCAAGATCCATCTAACATCAGCAACAATATCCCTAGTACCACGACCCCTTCTAAACCCAGCCTGGACTTCCGGCAATTCTCTGCTGATGTGCTGTTCTAATCGTTTTTGGATAATCTTCAGTAGAATCAACACAGTCAAACGCCTTTGCATAATCAATGAAACACAGATATACATTAATTACTATTAATCTATGCCTATTATTACTCTGTCTTTTCAGTCTCCATTGAATTTTTCCTGTTCCTTCACCCCTTTCATCTGCCCACTAACCTCAGCTATCCTAGTAATTTCTACATTTCCTCCTTTTCCCACATCTTCTCCTATTGAAACTTTATACACATCTTGCTCAGTTATCCTTCTATTTTTACAATAATGATCTTAGACAGTGTTTGTCCTTATGAGACTCAGTTATTTCACTCAGTAGCAATGGACTTCCTAAAAGTCCATTGTCTCTCCCTATCTCAGAGACTGAGGTGTGTCTGATCCAGGCCACAGTCTTCGCAATTACTTGCTATGGATTAGAGAGCTGGACAGTGACTAAGGATGACAGAAAATTGATGGTTTCAAATTGTGGTTCTGGAGAAGAGTCTTGAACATACCATGGATGGCCAAGAAAACAAAAAGGTCTGTCTTGGAGAGGGTGAAACAAGTTTCTCCTTGGAGGCTAGGGTTTTGAAGCTTCATCTCGTGGCCAGGAGGGACTGATCCTTGGAGAAGGACATCATGCTCAGAAGGGTGGAGGGACAGTGTAGGAGAGGAAGACCCTGGATGAGATGGATTGATACAGTAACTGGAGCAATGGGGGTTGGTGTGTTGGAATCCGTGAGAGTGGCTCAGGAAAGGGCAGGCTTCAGAGCTGCTGTACATAGGGTCGTTATGAGTTGCAGGTGACTCGATGGCACATAACAACAACATCTGACTGGTGGAAACGCTGAGATGATAGCTCTTATTCACCCTTTGAACGTGGGACAAAATGTTGGTAAAACTTTGAACCTTACTTAGCACAGTATTTTGTAAGTAGTAGATATAGAACTGTTTATAAAAGATTGTTTGACAATTGATCTTTTAAATTTTTTAAAATTTTATATTGATTTGCATACCAAATTTATATACATTGTGTTTCATTCATGTACACTGTGTTTCACACATCCTTCATTCGCATTGTGTTTCATACATTCATTCCCATACACTGTTTTACAAAATCAATCACCATTGATCCAATGCCCACTATTACCCTATCTTTTCAGTTCTTCACTGGATCTTTCCTGTGTGATCCTATGATTTACCCTCTTCCCCACTTTTAGCCCTCCTGCCTCCCTCCTCATCCCCCTTTGGATTTTAAAACACATCTTATCCTTGTCCTTCCATTTTCACAATAATATCCATATTCAGTATTTGTCCTTTTGAGACTAAATTAGTTCACTCAGCATAATGTTCTCTACATCTTCCATGTCATATAGTATTTTATGAAATCATTGATCCAGAGCGCTGCAAAGTGTTCTATCTTGTGAATATATTATTTGACAATTAAAAGTTGTTTAGAATGCTATGGTGATTTATATTGCCAAGCACAGATTACCAGGGATCACCTCACTTATTTAGGGAATGTCATTGCATTAAAAAAAAATATGTTAGTAGCATCGAACTTACTGCTCTGCAGCCTCTTCCACCTTGTTGGCTTTGTACTTTCTATTTCCACTGTTGTTGTGTACCGTAGAGTCAGAACCCATTGCTGACCATCCAGTGGGTTTTCAGAGGCAGTTAATCACACAGGGGAGATTGCCCATCCTTCTCCTGCAAAGCAGCTGGTGCCTTGAACTGCATGCCTTCGATGCTGCAGCACAGCTTGTTGTCACTAAGCTACCAGAGCTCCCTTGTCTGTTTCCACTACAGATGGATGTTTGAAGGGTGGCATTTCATTCCTTATTCTAAGCACCTTATTGCTTAGTGCCATACCTAACGCTTCTGACCAAATAATCATCAGCCAGGAAGTATTCTAGGTGAGCCAAGGTGTTTGCTAAGCATTTCATTAATTTATATGCATTTTAAGTATTATTTTTTAAAAAACAATGGCTTTGAATAAGTTAGAAATGGAAAAACTCATCGAGCTTCATAGTGAAGGTAGTAGTTTGGAGATGAGATGGGTGCCAAAGTTGAACAAGCTGTTGGCTATGAGCCACCAGTTCTAGAATCTGTTTAAAATTCAGACTTTTAATAATAACAAAAAAGTTATTATTTGTGGGAAAAATGGCTTTGGGGAGAAATGGGTGAAAGGAGTGAAAAAGTGGTGGTCAGGGTTTTATTTGTTTTCCTAATAAGACCAGTTGGAGAAGGATCTTAACATAAGTTTACAGTGAGGACTTAGAAGAATACATACAGTGAGAGGAGAAATTACCGTAAAATCATATTTCTTTTGGCTTAATATGAAGTGGCAATTACCTACCAACTCCCTTTAACTGTCCTGACCAGAAGCAATCGTCTTGTTTAAACATTACTCATTAGCTTTCCCAAATCAATCATCAAAACAAAATTCTAGGAGAGCCAGGAGGAAGAATTTAATTGTTGTGTGTCATGGTTTCTTTGTAAGAGGCTATACAAGTATACAGTTCTGTAATTATAGACAAACCATGGTTCCATTTAATTGCTTACCTCATTCTATAATGTTTTCTGAAATGTTTACTGAGATATCCATTATAACTATCTATGTGTGTCATGTCTTTGTTACAATGGGATATTCATGCTCTGCAATCCCAGAGTACAAGTTTTGTTTTTGAAGCTGAAAGCACAGTAGAAATCAACCACATGCACTAGAAAAAGGTAACTAAATGTTCCACCACCTTTAAAATATTTAAGTCAGATTTGTTGAAGTATGATGTACATAAAAGGAAATTTGGGGGGTTTTAGTGTATAGCTCTATTAATAATAAATTTAGTTGATGTTTACTACAAAAAACAAGATGCCTATGAAGATGACGCTGAAAGCGGAGAAGGAAGCCCCTGCCCCTCCCAAAACTGAAGCCAAAGCAAAGGCATTGAAGGCCAAGAAGGCAGTCCTGAAGGGCTGCCACAGACAAAAAAAAAAAAGAAAAAGAAGATCCGCATGTCACCCACCTTCCAGCGGCCTAAGACGCTGAGACTCCGACGGCAGCCCAAATACCCCCGGAAGAGCGCCCCCGGGAGAAAAAGCTTGACCACTATGCTATCATCAAATTTCCCCTGACCACTGAGTCAGCTATGAAGAAGATAGAAGATAACAACACACTTGTGTTCATTGTGGATGTCAAGGCCAACAAGCACCAAATTAAACAAGCTGTAAAGAAGCTCTGTGACATTGATGTGGCCAAGGTCAACACTTTGATTACACCTGATGGAGAGAAGAAGGCCTGTGTTCGACTTGCTCCTGATTATGATGCTTTGGATGTTGCCAACAAAATTGGGATCATCTAAACTGAGTCCAGCGGGCTAATTCTAAATATAAATTTTTCTCACCAAAAAAATCCCCCCAAAACAAAAACACCAAACAAAAAGCAAGATGCAGAATATTTCATTTATTCCAAAAACCCCTTGTGCCCCTTTGTAGACATCTCTACCCAACGTCTCTGACCTCGCCTGCCCTAGTAGTGATCTAAGTTCTAGCCTTGTACTTTTAACTTTTCTACAATTTCATATATTTGAGCTGTAATATATAGGCAAATGGCTTTGTGTACTTACCTATTTTTTGTTGCTGAGAAAGAATTCACGGAATGGATGTACTACAGTTTCCCCCTCTCTCCCTTTCACCTGTTGATGGGAATTTGACTTGTTTCCAGGTTTGGTGCTAATAAAGCTGCTCTAAACATTGCTGTACAGTTTTTGTGTGGACAAATGTTTTCATTGTTACCTACGAGTGGGATTACAGAGTCATACACAGAATGCATTTTTAACTTTATAACAAACTGTGGAACCAGTTTTGCATCCTTATCAGCAATGTAGCTCTGGTGGTGCAGTGGTGAAATGCTGAGCTGTTGAGTGAAATATCTCAGTCACAAAAGGACAAGTACTGCATAGCGACACTGTTGTAAAAGGGGCCTGATATCGGAACTGGGGGGAGACTGAGAAAGATGGGATAAATTATGTATACAGCATTAAAACAGATGAGGGAGAGAACTGTTTAAAAGGGATATATGATTAGGTATTACTGTCATGACGGGAGTCCAGAGTGGACTTGGGGGGAGGGATTGTCTAACAATGAAAGTATTTTTCTTTTACTTTTCAAAGAGAAGAGTGACTTGGGGGGGGGAGGGGCAGGCAGAATAGTGCAAAAGTGAATGAATAGAAATCCAAAGTCTCTGTAAATTTTCATCAAAATTAATAACAAAAAGAGCCCTTAAACAATTATTTGCCCTTTTAGGAAAAAAAAAATCTGTTATCTGAAAGGCCCTTGGCTTGAACCCATCTCCTCTGTGGGAGAAAGATGTGCTTGTCTGTTTTTTTCCAAGATTCAGTGTTGGAAACCCTATGGGCTAATTCCAAATTGTCCAATAGTGTTACTATGAGTTTGAATCAATTCCACTGTTGTGGGTTGGGTTGGTGGGTGATCAGCAATGTATGAAGAGTTTGCATTACCCTGCATTTTCTGCTATTCTAAGGATTGTCAGTTAACGATTTTATTCTAGTCATTGTAATAATTTTATTGTTTATTCACTGCTGTTAAAATTTAGTTATAACTTAGCATTCTTCCATCTCATTTCCGAGGATGCAAATCCTAATGGAAAAAGACCATATTTTTCTGTTGGAACTGCTGGTAGATTTGAACCACTGAAGATACATAGTCTTTGGGATAGCAGTTCAGCTCACTGAAGCTCATCTGTAAAGAATGGTATCTTATTATGGTTTTACTTTGCATTTTCCGAAATAGTAATGATGTTCAATGTTATTTTCTTTTTTTGCTGAAGACCTCTTTAATATGCTAAAATGCACAGTTCGAATTTTGAGGACAAAGTTTTGCATGATTTAAGCAATGTTGTTGTCAGTCAGCCTGAACGAATTTTCATATGTTTATTTACCATTTATCTATCTTCTTTGGTTAAGTGTGTGTTCAAGAACACTTGGTACAGAATACACAGACACAGGCACACGAACTGAAATGGGAAAATACCGACTGAATGGGTTATAGTAATACTTGGTGCCAGGGGGTTATGGACCCTTGATTATGGGAAGGGCATCCCTAACTGAAATAGGACTTGTCATCAATTTGGGGTGTAGAGGATAGGGGATACCTAACAGAAGGAGTACAACACAAATGGCCTGAGAACTCAGTTCCTGGGGAAAACTGGAACTCAAATAAAGATACTGAAGAAAACACAAGTAAACCAGGATCTCAACAAGGAACATAACCTAGTCATGGTCATAGCCCCTCTATACTAGCAAAGTACCAAGTATTGCTGGGCTGTGTTCTTTCTGACTGAGGAATATATGGATGGGATGACCCCTACAAGTTTCAGGTCTTAATTTTAGTCACTGAACAGGGTGATGAAAAGCAAGGACTTTTTGTCATTTTAACACCACCATGTTTGTGCTTCTCAAGTTCAGTTGATACGCAACAAATAATTCAGTTTGGGGTGATATTTAATTGAGGTCCCAAATATTAGAAGGCAGTTCTTAAGGTACTAACAATACATGACCTTATGAAGCAATGTGAAAACAGGATGAAAAGGAGGGCAGAAAAATATGAGTAGTCATGTTAGTTGGAAAATGTAAAATTTCCAATGAATTTTACTTTAGGGTCTAATCCTGCTTATTCCAAAATCTCAAGAAACTGCTTTCAAGAAAGAAAGAGTAAAATGGACAACTTAAAGACTTCTGACTCAGGGATACTAAGATAGTCCATATAAGACTTCCAAACTTTAGGGAAATCATAGCTCAGTCTGGATGTTATCACCCTTCAAATAGCATTGTTTACTAATCTTTTTTTTTGTTGTTTACTAATCCTTAACATGAAAAATATTATCTAGCTTACATAAAGACAACTGTAAAAAAAGTAAAAAAAAAAAAAAAGACAACTGTGACCAAATTGGATAGTTTGCATCAGTAAGAAAGTTTATTGAAATTCATCAGTAAATGAGAATAGAAAGTTTTTCTTTCCATCAAAGCACACTTTCTGGTAAAGTGAAAAGAAGAAATATAGTAACCACAGAACACCTTGTAGACATCTTATTATCAAGGAATGAACCTGTTTCCATAGACTATTAAGGCTGCAGTGTTATCTTGCCAATGTTGTTTTCTGGGTATTTACAAATAACAACAGCCCGTGAAGGGAGGCACTTTACTCTTGATATGGCTTAATAGTAGTGTTTCTTGATTTCTGATTCAACCTTAGACGATAGGACTCTACCATCAGGTGTCACCTCTTCAATAATTGTCTTGATTACCCTGGTCTTGTTAGTATCTGTAAATGAATAATGAAAAAAAGAATTGAAATTTAATGCTCAACAATTTGTAGTTAATAAACTTTGTTAATAAACTGAAATTTAAAGAACTACATTATGCTGAAAAGGAAAGCATCAAAACATTTGTTTTCATGCTTTTTTATTTTAATGCTGCTTTAAGAAAACATCCTCGTCTGTGCCATTTGTCCTCCAAGATTGGTTCCATGATTGGGATGCAAGATACGAGAAATGCAAGCAGGTACCCTCTCTTAAAGGTCTGTATTTTCAAAATACATCTAGAGCTTAAAAAGCAAGCAAGTCATCACAGAAAGTTAAAACTTATTCTGATTACCCCAGCTAGTCTCAGCTGACCTGGGTCCTTTAGAAGAGCTTTCTCCACCTCCTATCTGACCACCGCCAGAGCTGCCGCCAGAACCGCCTCCGTGGCCGTGGCCGCCACCGCTGCCGGAACTACCACCGCCAAAGCCGCCGCCGCTGCCGGAACTGCCGCCGTAGCTGCCGCCACCGCCGCCTCCGGAACTACCGCCGTAGCTGCCGCCGCCACCACCGGAACTGCCGCCGTAGCTCCCACCGGAACTGCCGCCGAAGCCCCCACCGGAACTTCCGCCTCCGCGTCCACCGCCGCGCCCACCTCCGTAGGAACCGCCGCCGGAACTGCTGAAGGAAGCGGCCGGTTTGGTTAGTTGAGAAACGCGTAGACCTTCAGCCTGTTGTTGTAACTTCTAAGTATGTGTTGTGATAAAACAGCTTTCCCTAGTCTCCCAACTCCCCATGTCAGACATGCTTTATAACAGGGCTGCCGTGCAGTATTTGTCCTTCTGTGATTGAGATATTTCACTTAGCATGATGGCCTGCAGGGTCCCCCATGTTGTTGTAGTGTTTTACAAGTTCATGGGAGGGAGGTGGACGTAGGTAATTGTGCCACAATAAATTAATATTAAAAAAACCAAAGTGAAGTGGGGGAAGAGAAAGAGGATAAAATGTGCAGTAATGTATGAAGGAAACTAACTGCCTCTGTAAACGTTCGTCAAAATCACAATTAAAATTTAAAAAAATCCCAAACAATTATGCCAAGTTTATATAATAAATACACAGGTGTAAACAGAGAACTACGATTGCATACACTTTTTTAAATTTTAGAAGCCTTCTTATCTTGGATATTGGGTAAAAACACAATTTAGGGTATTTTTTTTTTCTCCGTTTACCTTCCCTCTCCTTCTAGCAGGCTGCGGTAGGTTTGGATTTCATTCTCTAGTCGGATCTTGACATCCAGGAGTAGTTGGTACTCTGAGTTCTGACACTCAGTTTCCGCACGGATCTGTTGTAGTTGTTCCTCCAGAGAGCTGATCTGGCCCTGGATCTGTGACAGCTGCATACAGTAGCGACCTTCTGTTTCTGCCAAGGAGGATTCCAGCGATTGTTTCTGAGAACAGATTGTGGTTTAGTTGTCTCTTTGTTCTCTTGAGTACGCCCAAGTTTAGTATTTTCATAAATTAAACAAGCAGATTAAGAAAATGGGTAGCATTTGTGTTCTGGCCATCATGGCAGCATGTCAATCTCAGCACTTTGAAGACAATGCCAGTAATACGTTTTTTACCCTTTCCAGCCCCCCCTTATCAAAGAACTGTAATATTATTTCTACTTTCTTACCCTAACTCTGCATTTTTCTGTTGAGTTTCATATAAAATAGTTGCTAGTCTTAAATTAACATGAAGTTGAAGTCATTACAAGAGATAATTATTTACATACCAGGGCTATTTGGGACTGTAGTTCGATTTCCAGACCTTGCACGGAGCGTCTCAATTCAGTGATCTCAGATTTATAGCTGGACATTTGTTCAATGTTAGTGTCAATCTCTGTGGTCAGTTCCTTGCTCTAGAGGATTTAAAAAAAAATAAAGAAAACCAGAGAAAAGATGAGAAAATCCTAAAGTGATTATCACACCTAGAGAGGCTTCATTCTGAAGGAAGAGAACTACCTTTTCATTAAACCAGGCTTCGACATCTTTGCGATTTTTTTCAGCAAGTTGTTCGTATTGGCTTCTCATGTTATTCAGAAGTTCAGTCAGGTCAACACCTGGGGCAGCATTCATTTCTACATTCACATCACCAGTGGACACATTCTGAAGATCTTTCATTTCCTGCTCAAGGGAGAGAAAAGAAGGAATGACTCCACAGAGACCCCAGTGATCCCCTTTTTAAGTATAGGTAGTATAACTTTTGTATCACCTCTTCATGGTTCTTCTTCAAGTAGGCCAACTCTTCAGTGAGGCTCTCAATCTGCATTTCCAGGTCAGATTTGGACAGAGTCAGCTCGTCCAGCACTCTACGCAGGCCATTGATGTCTGCTTCCACGCTCTGACGCAGGGCCACTTCATTCTCATACCTGAAATAAGATGCAAATAGTTAAAAGTTATGGGGAGAAGTATAGCTTGATAGAGACTTAAAAATTCATGTAAAGTTGATTTTCTATCATGGCAACATTGTTCATATACTAATTCACATAGAAATGTTAGTGGTCTACTTTGCAGTGATTTAAATACAACTTGTCCCTTTAATATTTAACTAGAACATTTCTCAAGTCAGCTATTTAACGGAATTTTAAAAAGGCATAAAAATTCTCTTTTGGGACACTCAAAGCCATTGTGAAAAAGAAGATAGGAACTGGATATATTCTATCAATTAAGTTAGCTTACTTCAGCCTGAAGTCATCAGCTGCCAACCTGGCATTGTCGATCTGGAGCAGGATATTGGCATTGTCAGTTGTCAGGTTAAGGATCTGGAGGGAAAATTATTGCACAGTTGTTTAAAAGTAGTCAGATACAAATAAGGCTTTTATAGTACCATAGACACACTGCATTTTTATGCAATTCTTATAAAAGTTCTGTGAGTAAATTTTATATTAAATGCAAAATATTGCAGACTTAGCTGTATGCTCACATTTGAGTAATTTGTTCTCTCCAAGTTTGCGTACCCTTCTATATCTATGTCACCCTGTCCTGATAACTAACTGGAATGTAACAAATGTCCTCCTGCTACTTGTGGTCCTGTGTTATTTTCATGTGTTTTGGCAAACACTGAACTGTTTCACACCTGTTTTGGTTTGACTTTCCATGAAAACTTGATAGTAAAGATGTCCAAATACACAGTAAGTATATTTATTAGCCCTAATAATATTTCTGTCTGATTCATTGCAAAAGTCTTTCCGTTATTAGGCTTGTGAATGATCTAGCATACTGTAACTATGGACTCACTATGTGGCCACTAAAACATTTTTATATGCTAGCCTATACATTCAGAGAATATATATGTTAGATTGCCATGGTCATGCCATGAAACAAGAAAGTAATATAGTTAAAGCAGAGTGACAAGCTATATCTTGGTTAATATAAGATTAATCTGAATTACATGACTAGTGGATAACAGTTTTAAATGCCCCTTACCTCATTTTTAAGTTCATCAATGTTTTTGTAGAATTTGGTGTAATCACGAGGCTCTCGCTGGCTCGAATTGCCATGCTTTTCATACCACTCCTTGATTTTGCTTTCAAGCTCATAGTTTGAGTCTTCCAGAGCCCGGACTTTGTCCAAGTAGGAAGCCAGGCGGTCGTTCAGATTCTGCATGGCTACTTTTTCATTTCCAGAGAGAAGGCCACCATCTCCTCCAAATCCCCCACCAAATCCACCTCCACCGTAGCCTCCTCCAAAGCTGCCTCCTCCAAAGCTCCCTCCACCATAGCTCCCACCAAAGCTTCCTCCACCAAAGCTACCTCCTCCATAGCCCCCACCGAAGCTGCTGCCTCCATAGCCTCCACCCATGCTACCTACACCAAAACCTCCTCCATAGCCACCAGATGAACCACCAAAGCAGCCTCCACTAGAGCTTCCCCTGCTAAAGGAGCCACCACTGAACCCCCCTGAGCTGTATCCTCCACCACTGGAGCCTTTGCTGCTTGAAATTCTGAGGGATGAGGCTCCTCCACCTCCTCCTCCACTACGGGAGGAGGAATAGTGCTTGCTTGAGCTGTATCGAACAGACATGGTGATGCTGTTTAGCCCAGGGAGTGCTGCTAGCCAACGACAGGGACGAGCCCTTATATACCAAGATATGGCAAGAGGGTGTGTCCCATGCGTATAAGGGTTTGCTTACTGGCATGGTTTTTTCTTTTTGTCAACTTAGCACCTTTGGCTGATGGTTGCATAAATTATCTTCATTAATAACCAGTCCCAATATGTATGGTTTTGAATTTGCCCAAAGAAACATCAGGAGATTTGCTGTGTTGAAACTGCATATGGGTGGAGTTCAGATGAGCATATCTTTCATTATGCTTTTTTACCTTTTGAAGAACATTGAGCAACTGTGAAAATTCATTTTCCTCAGCACTAATTCAGGTTGCTTGGACTGTTTGCAAATTTTTATAAAAGAATTTAGCTATAAAGATAAAATTTCTCAAGATGAGAATTTAAATAGGTTTAATTTATTAGATCAGGGAAAAAGCAAATTGAACCTACCAGAATCGTGCTCTAACAAGGATCTTGTAGAAAACTGCTAGTAACCTAAAAGAAAATGTACTCAAACTATTAGTGTTCAAAGATTGCTTAGAGTCATGAAAACACAGTTTTGGAAATGTGTGTACATGCTTTTGTGTACTGTCAAATTGGAGCAGACCCTCCAGCAGGTTTTCGGAGGCAGTAAATCACATTAGAGGTAGTACATCTTTAAGAGAGCAGCTGGTTTCCAACCATGTGCCTTTGGGTTAGTAGCTTAACACCTTACCTCTAAGCCACCTCTGAGTTTATTTAGAGAATCAGAGTATATAGATACTTTGCCTAAGAAGTTGGAAGCTAATAATGACTAAAGAGTCTTGTGATTTAGTGATGCCATTATTTTTAACATTAAAAAAACCTGCAGTCATGAAATGATTTTGAAGAGTTTTTGCTTATTTTGGTTTTTACTTTCTTTTAAAAAAATAATTAGTGTGAAGAATTTTTATCAAAAACATATTGTAGAAATTCTGAGCATAAGGCATGAAGAATTGACCATGAGTACTTTCTTTACACTAAGTTTTCATTGACTGAAAAGGGGGAATTTTATATGATTGCCAGTAAAAGATTATGTCTGAAAACATAAATCCAGAGTGAGGCATGCTGTTTGGTCAAAAGCTATCATTTAAACAGTGCATATATGTTCCCAAGGAAGATTCTGTTTCTCAGTAAAAGACTCACTTCCTTGGTGATGTTGTTGTTAGGTGCTGTCTGACTCAGCCTGACAGTCCTGTGTACAATAGAATGGAACACTGCCCTAGCCTGTGTAATCCTCACAATTGCCACAGTGCTCGTGCCCATCATTGCTTTCACTGTGCCAATCTATCTTGTTGAGGGTCTTCCTCTTTTTCTCTGACACTCTACTTTAGCAAGAATGATGGATGTCTCTTTCCAGGGAGTGACCCCTTCTGATAGATAACATACCCAAAGCATCTTTGGATGTCATATGCCATTTGGTAAAACACATGACTGGTTTTAAGCATTTAAGTATTTAATTGGGACTTGAATAAATGCTATAAAACTATTTTCTATCTTCTTAAAAGCTATGATTTTGCTAGCATTAAAAATATGTTTATATAGCTTATCTCCACACACATTTTGCAGTTGTGTGGTACCTTTTGTGGTACTTTTGTTATCTCTGAAAGAATCTTCTGAAACAGAGATGGAATTTTGTCTCTGTACAAGAGGAAGGTGAAGATGAAGTAGGCTGTGATTTATCTAGGTGGTTGAATTGGGATTAGAAGTCTGATTTTTGACTCTTTCCTATTTTGCCAGTGTGTAGTCATAGAATCTTTGTTCTGTTAAAACAGTGGATCTGATCTGATAGAACTAAATGCCTGTGTTTCTTAATATAAGCTTTTCTATATGAGGTGGGAAAAAAATCCCCAAATAAGACTAAAAAAACTTGGAATCATAAATCATGTTTAAAGGGTAATGTATTTGGCACACATTTCAATTACTGCTTTTTAAAGTTCTTTGCATTCTGGCTTTTGAGCACTACAGAGAGAGTTCCTGCAGGGAAAGGGAATGTGGTTGGGTGTATTAATGAAGAGTTGGTCGTCAGAGCTCAGGTTGCTACCCAACAAATTGTAGCTCCTCCAACTTGTTAGTACATGCAAGTAGGGCAGTAGCTAAAAGTAAAAAAAAATACCATGGGAATTGATCATCAAAGATAATAAAAAGTAAAGGAAGCCTATGCTATATCTGAATTGGGGGAGGGGAAGAAAAAGCGTTTTTGCTAACTTCAGAGTGGTTGTTGAAGTCATGACATTAAAAGCTTTTTGCAAAGAAAAAATTTTAAAGAGAGGTTTTGAGAGATTTCACCTCTGATCTTGTCAAATGTAAGGATCTTGATCCTACCTATTTTGCTTTGGCATTAACCTTTTATTTATCCTCTAGTAGGAAAATATAAAATCCCAATCTGTTTATAGTTGACAAGTGGCATGAAGAGATGTCTGTTGAAATTAAATGACTGTTAAATCAAAGTAAATGAGAAAGGGAACCTTGGCATAAATGTACATGGAAACAAAAGTATAAGCACTTTCTGATACTCATTGTAACATTCAATTTAAATCAATTTTAATGTTCTTATCAAAGAGTACTTACTAACTTGTGTACTCTAGAAATGGACTTGTCTTTATTTGCATTGTTACTTATTGAAATCAGCCTTTGGCATAAGTGAAACTGCAGATGTGCCATGTGATAAATTTACAACTAAATTGGATGAAAAGTTATGATTGCCACGTCTGATCTTAGCACTATCTATACTTGTCAAAATTCACTGTAAATTTATCTAATTGTCAAATTTTTAATTGTGTCTCTGTGTAAAACATATTTGTAGGTGTTTTTAATGCAGAAAAATGAAAGAGATTCAAATGCTGCCTTTTTTTAAAATTTAGGTTGTTTATTTTTCATTTCAATGAACATCTACAGAAATTTTGGGATTCCATTCATTCATTGTTGCACCCTTCTCCCTGCACAAACCCCTCCCTTCCCCCCCCC
>NW_006399827.1:14635499-14650512 GCF_000299155.1 Elephantulus edwardii
CCTCATTCTACAACAGTGGCACCATGTAGCATTTGTCCCTTTGTGACTGAGATACCTCACTCAGCATAATGTCCTCCAGGGTCACCCATTTTGAATAATGCTGCATGAGTTCCTTGTTTTTCAATGCAGCATAGTATTCCATTGTCAAATGCTGCCTTTAAGAATCTTACCAGCTATTACTTTCTGAGGAGCCATACACTATAAATTTAAGTGTTGTATAAATCGTACATGATTAGGGGAATAGGAATTAACATTTCTTAAACGTCTGTTGTATTAAAGATAGTTTGCTCTCCTTTAAGTCTCTTCCAAGTTCTGTAACATAGATATTATTGACCTTGTTTGACAGCTGAAATCATTAGACTTAGAAAGTTTTAAACTCACAATGGGTAATACAGCTATTTTATGCTTGACTCTGGTTTTGAAATTCACTGGTTCTCATGACACTGAACTGCTGTGGTGAGATTTAAGAGCAAGAACCCCTTTTGGAATGGGGAGATCTGGAAAAAAATTCATAAAGAAGGCGAAATTCAAGATGAGTTTTAGGAAATGGATAGGATTTGTCCTTATATACAGCAATAGATATAAAAGTGGGGCTATGAAAAGGCAAAACAGATTCTAAATGGACCAGTTTGACTGGAACATATAGGTATCTGTTGCTATTTGTTTATTCATTCCTTCACCAGGTATCATTGAGCACCTGAGGATACACAGGTGAATAAAAATACAAGTGACTGGGCTAATGGGAGTAGGTGTGTCAGAGACAATAACTTTGGCACAGGATAGAGCAGGGTTTAGGGCTGTCATACATAGGGTTGCTATGAATTGCAGGCAACTTGAGGGCACATAACAACAACAACAACACCCCCCCCCCAAGAGTTTCCAGTGTAGTTGGAGAGAGATTATTGGGTAATCTGGGCTACATTTGAGGAATCAAAAGATGTTTAAGGAGTACAAAATTGGTTCTCTGTGTATGTATATACATGTGTGTGTGTGTGTGTGTGTGTGTGTGTGTGTGTGTGTGTGTGTAGAACTCAGAAAATTATATAGTAAAATCAAGTTTTGAGAAAAGGATGATGAGTTTGGTTTAAGGCAAGCAAGTTTTAAACTGTCTTTTAATAATTTGCCATAGGACTACAGTTCAGAGGAAAGGTCAGAGCAAAAGGCATTGGAGTAGTTGATCCTTAAGTGAAAGAATTCAGAGAGAAATGAGCAGAAGATCTTAGGCTTCAATCAAGGGAACATTGGGGACAATCATGTCCGGGGTTGAGAGGTGGCACTGTGAAGAAGAAGCTGTGAAGGACACTTAGAACTGGACCTCGAGGGGAGGAAGGGAGTCATCGATGTCAAGAGAGGAGAGAACACAGATAGAGTGATAAAGGATGATAAAAAGATTGAAGAAAGGCCGTTGGTTTGGCTGACACACCGTTGACATGCTTCCAGAGGACTAGTAGTGAAGTATTCACATAGACCATGATGTGTATTCACTGGTTGATGCCTTTGTTACTGGCATTTTATGCTCCCATTCAGTTAACTAATTTTTTGTTTAATTACTTTTGGACACATAGTTAGGAGGTGCAGGTGCTATCACATTTGGAACTTTTTGTTGATTCAGCCTGACTTGTCTCCTTATTGGGATTTGGATCTTTTCTAAATTATTTTACTTCAAGTAAGGTGCTCTTTTGAAGTTTCTAGCTGAAAATTCTAATTTTTACAGTAAGAAAAATGAATTAAGTAGTTACAGAAGGATGGATTTGGTAATGTAGGTTATGTCTCAAGATAAGATTGATGAGCTAAATACTTAGAATTTTCTGTTTATCATGAAGTGTGGGGATTTTTCCTACATTTTCTACCAAATGCTCTGTGACTTTGTGCAAGTTGCTGAAAGTATCTGTGCTTGCTATCCAGAGTCAAAGCTGTTATACAACTCCTTGGTGAGTTTGGTATCTCCTTTCAGGTGTCTGAGTAATGAGTACAATATTGTCATTTAAGCTATTGATAAGCCTATGTATTTTTGTTGATAAACTTCTGAAACTGTGGTATCTAAAAGCTGAAGACATCTCTATTACATAATGTTTTTCTCTACTTCTGGAACAATTCTGTGCTGGTGTGTGTTTCCACCAAGGTGACTGCAGCTCCTAGTGACCCTGTGAACAATAGTTAGAAACCTTTACCTTTTGCTGCACCATCATCATTAACTCTGCTGTGCTCAAGTCCATTGTTGCAGTCACGGTGTGAATCTGTCTCATTGAAGATCTTCCTCTTTCCCTGATTCTCTACTTTCCCCAGCATGTCTGTTTCCAAGGACAAGCACTCCTGGAAAACATGCTCAGAATGTAGCATATCAAAATTGTTAGGTGGACCTAGAGGCAAACTTGTTGTGTGCCAGAACTGACTCATAGCTGACCCTCCAGCAGGTTTTCAGAGACAGTCTATCTCATGGGAGGAGATTGCTCATTCTTCTCCCACGGAGTCAAACTAGTTGGGTCAATCATGGTTCCATTATTTACTGTGTGATTGTACCTTAGTTTTCTCATCTTCAAAGTAGGAATAATTTCTTACCTTATCACACTGTGTTGTTATGTGCCATCGAGTCAGAACCAACTCATAGATAGCTCTCACCTTCAGCATTTTTTCAGAGGCTGTAAATCTTACAGAAAGAGAGTGTTCATTTTTGTTCCAAGGAGCAGCAGGTAGATTAGAACTGCCTGCCTTTGGGTTGGCAGTGCAACTTCTTACTGGCAGACCACCAGAAACCACATTGTAGTGGGGGTTAAATAAGTTCATAATAAAACATTTTGAAAAATACCTGGCATGCATAGTATGTTGCTATTGATGTGTACCATAGAGTCAGAACTGACCCATAGCGGACGCTTCAGGAAGTTTTCAGAGGCAGTAAATCACATGCATAGTATAGTACTTAATCAATAATTTGCTGCTATTATGACTGTAACTCTGATTTCTGAATTTTTAGAGCCATAATAGGCTAGAAAAATATGAGCGAATGAAATTAGAGGGTCAGAAATTAGAAAATAACCAGTGAGGAGACAATGGTGGGGTGTAGGGGTAGATATTCAGTCTCCTAAGATTGATATTTGGTTTTTAACTTCATTTTTTTCTTCTATATATACCCAGCCATCATTTATCTCTCTGTGTCTCCCTACTCCGCCCCCCTTCTCTCCAAATAGATATCTATATCTATTGGTCGGGTAGGTGGTCGATTGACCAACCAACCTACCGACCTACCTGCCTGCCTGCCTACCTACCTACCTACCTACCTACCATCCATTCTATCTGTCTGTCTATCTCTGTATGTATGTATTTGTTTCTATCCAGTTCCACTGCAACCCTCCTGGACTTTCACCATCTCTCTCCTGTATTATTTTACCAGCATCTAAAGTGGTTTTCTTAACACACTTTGGCTTAGATCTATTCTGTTAACCACTGCCAGATTAATATTCTTTAAACAGTTTTGTCATAACTCTCTCAGTATATTCAAGTACCTCTAATAGATTTCTCCCATGGGTGAATTAAGTCTTTTTAATAACTTTGCCCTCCTTTGTCTGCTCAGCCTTGTGTTCCCTATGTGAGTGAGTGTTCTGAGAGAGTGTTGTTTTATCCTCATATAGTAATTGTTTGACCTTGGGCAAGACACTCAGTCTTTCTAACTGTGTACACTTTATTATCTTGTAAAATAGGGATAATAATACATATATGACCCAATGAAAATGTCTATTAGTGTTTAATTAAAAGACTATTTAACTACAAGCAAGCCTGGCTTCTTACTCTTGGCCCAGACACTGTGTTCTATGCTGTTTTAAGACCATTGTTTGTTGTTCTTGGCTTGGAGTACTTTCTTCTGCCTTGTTCCTTAATAAAAAAAATTCTTCATCAACTCCAAGCTCTGTCTTACATGTTATCTCCTTTATGAGACTTATACTATACAAGTTAATATTTTAAAATATGAGTCCCAGATGACTCGACGGCACATAACAACAATATCAATATATTATACTATCCTCCATACCATTGTTCAAAGTGGGAGGATCTTTTTAAGTTCCTTTAGGGAAGAAGGGGACCTTCTGTTCTTTTGTACTTGGTAGATATCCATTGCTTTCAAAATGGTTTTATATTGTCTCACTGTCCTTTTCTACTTCTTTCTTTGTCTTTATTATGTTCTATAAAGACCTGCCCCATTATTTTGGCAATAGTGCAAGTTAAAAGTTTTAATTGAGAGTTAGTTGAAGAAAAGTTAATTAACCTTTGCTTTAAAATGAATTATGGAACTATTGGATGTGAGTTATTTATGAGCGCTCTCTCTCTTTCTCTCTTTGTTGTTCAGTGTCATCAAGTTGAGGACAACCCATAGCGACTCTATGAACAGGATAGGAAAAGGTACAGATCTGTTGTCATTTATACTTATATATCTGTCTTTTCTCCATCTATCATCATGCTGCCATTTGTGTGTATGCCAATTGTATCTTATGGTATCTAAGATATTTCTTCATCTATTAAAAAATTTCCAGGCAGTTTGGATTTATTAGTGTTTCTGAAATAATATTTTCACCTCCAGTAGCTCCAGAATTAATTTTAAAGCAGAGATAAAATATCCTTCAACTAACCTTCATTTACAACTTTAACTTAAAACCCTTGAAATAACTGGAATTCCATCTCTTTGTGAGATGGAATAGTAACAAGAACCTAAGAAATTTTATTTTCTATTTCAAACTGGACCAACCTTTCTTTTTTTTTTTTTTTTAACATTTCTTACTAAACCATTACTTTTGTGATGAAAAATGAATTAGAGGGGAAAAACCCCTCTTAAATATTCCTACCCTTAAAGTGATCAGATTTACAGATCTTATCTATATACAGTTTAGATTCTTTTCTGTCTTCTTGAAAATCACTCTTGTTTGTCTCTTTGGAGGTTGCCAACACTTAAGCAGAATTGTTCTGAGCTTCAGAACAATCATTAAAAATAACAAATCGCTGCAATTAGCCACCATGCCCAATTGTGATGCTAATCCTTTCATAATGCTTCTTCAGACCAAGTTAGCACTCATTCTAGAGATTAACTCCTGTTCTTTAGACTTTTATTCTAAGTATTAGCACAATGGTGGATGAAGAGCTGAATTAATAGTAAAGCTGGAGGAGTTCTGTTACATTGAAATTTTTCAGTGAACTTCTAACTAAAAGATTGGCGGTTTGAATCCACCAGTGTTCTGTAAAAATCCACCAGTCCACCATCCACCAGTCTTCTGTAAAAATTTACAATCTCAGGAACCATATGGAGAGTCATTATGAGGCAGAATTAACTTGATGAAGGGGTTTTTTCAATACTTTAAAAATTATAAAAGTTTTAGACATTTCTCAGGTATGTTTTTCATACTGATTAAATTAGATAAAATATGGAGCAAGAGTTAAGAGTTTTCTAGTTCTAAAGACTAGCTATAAAGAAATTATGTGGTTTTATAGAATTGTAAGATATTGTATGTTATTTTATTTCCTTTTCTTAACCTTTTTATTGTGATTCCAGTGAAAGTTTACAGGGCAAATGAGTTTTCCATTCAGCTGTGTTTATGCCCTTGATTCCAGTCCCCACTTGCCACAGCACTCTTCCCCTGCCTACCTGTGTGCCCCATTTCCTTCATCCTGTCCATTGCTCAGTTTTATCCCTGGGAAGATGCTGCCCTTTTGATCCTCTGTGGTTAATTGTCTAAGGAGTGGGCTCCTCCTTGGTGTTACTGGTCTCCTTATATATAGGCCTCTCTGTTGCTTGGTTGAAGGTTAAATCCTGGGGTGATTTCAGTGCTAGGTTTGATGAGTGACTAAGAGCCATAATCTTGAGGGTTCCACAGTCTCTAACAGGCCAGTAAACCTACTCACTTTTATGATTTTAAGTTTTGTGAGACATTCCTCCCCCTTGGGAAAGGTCCATCTATTGTGACCCTTGCAGAGTGGTCAGTAGTGGTGGGAGAGTACAATCTAATTCTTCTAGTTTCAGGATTTTCCCTTGACATTTGGAATATACATGCTTCGATCTAAATTTCAAATAGTAGAATTGTTTGTTGTTCCTCTTCTTTTTTTAAAAACTAAAACTATCCAAGTATAAAGACCCTACTTTTTTATGCTCTTACATACAATTTATGTGCTGTTACATACAATTATTTATAGAGGCTCAGAGATTGTATTTATTGTTGTGTACCATAGAGTCAGAACCGACCCATTGCTGAACCTCCAGCGACTTTTCAAGATGGTTAATTGCACAGGAAGAGATTGCTTATCCTTCTTCCATGGAGCATCTGGTCGCCTTGAACCATATGCCTTCTGGATTGCAGCACAGCTTCTTGCCACTAGGCCACCACACTTAATTTGGAGAAACAGTTTTAGAAGGTAAAATTTTAATAGTGGAATTATTGGGTCATAATAATGTAGTGCTGGAGAAGAATATTGAATATACCATGAACTGCTAAGAGAACAAGTAGGTCTGTCCCGGAGATGGTGAAACAAGGGTGCTTGCTCCTTTGAATCAGGGATTCTGAAATGCCGTCTGACATACTTTGGACATGTTGCAAGGAGGGACCAATCCTTGGAGAGGGACATTATGCTTGGAAGGGTGGAGGGGCAGTGCAAGAGAGAAACACCCTGGATGAGATGGATTGACTCAGTAACAGGGGAAATAGGGAGAGGTGTGTCAGAGAAGATGAAATTGGCACAGGAAGTCTTTACAAAGACAGACTGCCTTGTCTTTCCCCATCAAACAGCTGGTGGGTTCAGACTGCCAACCCTTCAGTCAGCAATTCAACCAGCACTTAACATACTGCACTACCAGAGATCCTAGACAAGTAGTAGACTGGCCTATATTTTATTTTTTTTTTTAAAAAAAAAACAAAACACAAAAAATTAAAATACCTAAGAAGAATGTGTCCCTTAGAGCAATCAACTATATGAGACTAAAAGGACAAGACCTGCCCAAAGGTAAAGATGAGAAGGTAGGGAGAGGTAGAGGGGTTGAATGGATGGGAATAGGAGCCCCTATGGGAATGAGGAGAGTGCTGACCCCTTGCAACAATTGTCATTGCCTTCACAAAACAATCATTGATTGGAAAACAAAATTGGTGTATAAACTTTTATGCAAAGACACATTAAATGCTCAAAAAAGAAAAGAACTTTTTAAAAGGTGATGGAATGACTCCTAGTAAGGGAACATTTTTTGGTGATTTTTATCTTCCCAATTATTATCATGTAAGAGTTAATTTACATGAGAAGGTGCCCTATTGCATGCTCTGCTGACACCACCAACTCTAGTGATTGAAAATACTGGGTCTAGTTTTTTAGAGATGAAAGGGCTCATAGGAACAATCTTTTCAAATGTCATTATACTAATAGGTAGTAAATGAAAATTGAAAAAAAAATATTTAAAGTGACTGTTGTAAAGTAGTTGAATTCTTCGGGTTGGGTTGATGTTGGAGATGTTTGAGGCTGTATAAGAAGGTATTGTGGTGTCAACAGTGTTACGAAGTCAGTACAGAGGTGATTTTTCGGTCTGAGTGAGACTAGAAATGTACTGATACTCTTTGATGAAAAAGTTGGCCACTCTTTGGAAAAAATACAGAGAGATCTAGAAAAAGATGAAGTAGCCAGAAAAAAAATAGCATCACGTTTTCTGTACACCTGTAGCACTCTGTATGCCCTTCTATTGCTTTATTTACATCCTTGGAAATTTCTAAAATTATATACAACATAGTATTGCCATCTTGAGGTTCAGAAACCTTTCCGAAGGTTCACTGCAGATAAATTGTTATTTTGCAGTGTGTATTCTTGAACTATGTCAGGGAGAAAAATACAGTGAGAAGTATTGGTAAGCTGTGTGAAACTTCTTGCTTTGTGGTAGGATCTTACATTAATAAAAGCTTTGCCTTAGGATAATACGTATCCTGATGAAGTGTTCTACTTGGTGTTGGGAGAGATTAGGAGTGAGGAAACCAGAACATTACAATGTCTACTTAAGCATTAATGGTAACAGAAGGAAAAGCAACAGAAAGAATACTCATAATGACTTGATGATTATTGGCTTTGAAGTGGAAAGACCAACTCATCAAGGTCACAGAGTTTGGTGGGTGAGTGAGAGGTGGAAGAAATAAGGAAAGACCCAGTGGGGAATCTGAAAACACAGGGTAATAGTAGGCATAAATAAATGGTGATTAATTTTATAAGACACAATGTATGAGAATGATCATAAGAAATAATATGAATGAAAATAAAAGAGTTGTTTGAGTGACCAGAAGAGTGGTGATCTATTGGCAGAAAGGGACATTCAGGAGAAAAATTATTTAGAAATACAGGTGCTGAGTTATGTTCTTGGTAGAAGTGGTCAGACATCGTTATGGGTAGCCCTCCCCTTCCATTTGCTTTCAAGTATGGTTTAGCCAGTTTCAAGACTGAGAAGTCCCTGGAGACATGTTATGCTTGCCCTCCGGGAACTTTCCGGGAACTTTCTTTTAATCCTTCTTTCAGAAAGTCTGCTCCGTGCTGCCAGCGAGTAGCAGGGAAAGAGTCAGAGAGAAGGATACAATTCTCTTTGACAGTTTCATGTCTTGGGACTGTAGAAACCAGATCACCTTTCTTTTCATCACCTTCTCACTAGATGCAAAATCAGATAATGGAGGCAATGAGTGGAAACAAGATTTAGGTCACCAGAGTTAACAAGAAGTAAGGATGGCAAGTGAGAAGAGCCAAACCCGTGGGGCTGCTCTTGCTAAGCAGGTGTGAGAGAGGGTGTTTCCCTTGTTTCTGGGGGCGTAGTAGAGGAACCTGTACCTTTTCCAGTTTCTTTCACTGAGTTTAGATCTTTACTTTGCTTCCCTCCTTCTCTTTGCAGCATGCTCCCATCCTAGCTTTCCTCTACTCTGCAGTTAGTTGCTCCCTGTGCCCTAATCCTAGTTTAGCTTGTTCTCACATGAACTACTCTGTTACCCTATTTCCTCTTTTCCTACTGAAACATCTTAGCCTGCTGTGGGAGTGGCTCCAGATAGGTACCAGGGAAGGTAGCAACCCAATTGTTATTGTTATTGTGTACCGTAGAGTCAGACCCGACCCATACTGACCCTCTAGTGGATTTTCAGAGGCAGTTTTCATTGCACTGGAGGAGATTGCCCATCCTTCTCCTATGGAGCAGCTGGTGGCCCTGAACCATGTGCCTTTGGGATTACAGTGCAGCTTTTTGCCACTAGGCCACCAGAGCGCCCAACAGTCCAATTAATCTAATTCAATCTAAAGTATGATTTACAAATAAAGTGGAGGTGGAGAGATACTAATGAAGCTCAGTCACTGGGGTGATGGGGGTAGGTGTGTCAAAGACAGTAAGATTGGCACAGGATGGAGTGGGTATTAGGGTTGTTGTACATAGGGTCGCTATGAGTTGCAGGTGACTTGATGGCACACAACAACAACAACAACAAGCTATTTACATTTAGAAGATGCATCCTTAGGAGTCATCTGAGGCACAGCTGTTGGTCTGTCCTAGTATGGAACAAAGAAGAGTGAAGAAAAGAGTATTAGTTCAAAAAACCAATGGACCGTGTGGATGTCAACCTCCACAACCATTACACAAGAACTAGATGGTGCCTCTTACCACTGCAGACTGCTTGGAAAGGGATCACAATGGTGGATCGCTGATAGAGTGGGAGAAAATGTGAACAATAATCAAAATTGTGAAAATGGCCAGGTATACTGGTCTGATGTAAACTGGTAGAACCCTCAATACTGTGACCCTTGTTGTGGTTAAGTGCCAACTCATAGCTACCCCTAAACAATAAATTGGAACCCTGACCTCTCCTGAATGTCTGATTTAGGCCAAGGACTTTCTGATCACTTGGCATGCATCTGAGAGTTGTATAATGGAAAAGGATGAAGAAGAATAATTGATGCCTTTGAGCTGTGACGTTGGAGAAGAGCATTGAATAACCGGTGGACAGCCAAAAGAACGAACATTGTATTGGAGAAAGTGAAGCCAGAGTGTTCCTTGGAGGCAAAGATGTTGAAGCTTTGTCTCATATTTAAGGCATGTAGCTAGGAGAGGCTATTCCTCGTAGAGGGACATCATGCTTTGGAATGTACAATGACAACGAAAGAGCGGAAGACCCTCAACCATGTGGATTGTCAAAGTAATGCTACAATGAGGATGTCACAGGATAGGACAGGGTTCGATCTGTAGTTCTTAGGTCACTGTGGACCATGTTTGACTTGATGGCACCTAACAAAAACAATTATCCTGTCCTATCATAATTTTGGACACACTTAAGTTCATTGCTACAGTCCCTGTGTCAGCCTATCTCATTGAGGGTCTCCCTCTCTTTCACTGACCCTCCACCTTTCCAGGCATGATGTCGCTTTCTGAGGAACAGTCCTTCCTAACAACATGCCCAAAGTGTGTGAAACAAAGCTTCACCATCTTTGCCTCTCAGGAGCACTCTGATTGCACTTTCCTCAAGACATACCTTTTGTTCTTTTGGCAGTTCATGGGATATTCAGTACTGTTCTCCAACACGACAACTCAAAGGCATCAATTGTTCTGTCATCTTGATTCATTGTCTAGCCCTCAGATGCATAGCAAGTGATTGGAGAGAAAAAAACAAAACAAAACTATAGCCTGAATCAGGCACATCTAGTCTTCAAACTAACATCATTGTTTGTTAGTATTTTGTCTAGGTCCTTGACAGCAGACTTACCTAATACAACACATCTTTTCATTTCATGACTGCCAGTACCAAGGGTGTTGATTGTGGATCTCAGGAAGATGAAATTGTTGACAATTTGTCTTTTCTCCATCTTCCAAAATGTTGCCAATTGGTCCAGTGCTAAAAATTTTTGTCTTCTTGATATTGAGATGTAATCCATAAATGATATAAGATGTAACCTTTAAATCATGGATCTGAAATCATCCCCATGACTTAACTTTCAACCAAACAATAGACAGGATTAAAAGAAGACCAATAATATGAGGGAGGAATTTGCGCATAAGTGAAAAGGATCAACCATACCAGATCAAAAGGGCAGCATTTGCCTGGCGATAGAACTCAAGAGGTAGGAAAGGCCAGACATAAAGTATGAATGGAAATGTGATACACAAGGAGGAAGTGGGAAGAGTGCTATTGTGGAGATTGCAGTCAATGTACAAAACAAAATGGGGAGGAATTGTTAAATAGAAAAGCAATTTGTTTGGCTCAAATCACAGTAAAATACTAATAAAAAAAGAAATGCATATTTTGTTCTATTGGAATTTCAGGTGCTGTGATGCTAAAATTTTTGGGAAAAGAATTTTCTTTATTCTTTCAATTAATACAACTTGACTATAATCTCAGTTGTAGCTGGAAAGTGGATCTAGAGAGGGTTCTTTGTTTTTGGTCCCCCCAACACATCCACAACTTCTTTAAAGAACTGATACCTTGGCCCTCATTCTTCATTGTCACACACTAATTACATATTTTTGGAGGGAGGAGTGGCATCCACTTCCATAATAGCTTGCCTCCGGAAACCCTATGAACCTGGAGAGAGGATAAAAGGCACCCAAGTGTCGAGGACTCTCCTTCCTAGGGTTGCTGTGAGTCGCCTGCGACTCGATGGCACTTAACAACAACAACAATTACATATTTATCCAATGCATATTTTATGTCAAGGATTTACTCATCCTGATGATAGAAAAATATTTAAGTTGTGATCCTTTCCCAAAGGGAATATTTTGGGGAGGAGAATTAAGGGAGGAGATCCTAATAATTACAAAATAGGGCAAAAAAATTGTTAATGCTGATTTACATGAAACACCAATAAAAGAGAGTCTAGTCACTGAAGAACTTAAAGGAAATGACATTTGTTTCTTAAGGAATGAGTGAAACATCATAGTGAGGGGAAAAACATTTTAGTAGTAGGTGCTTGCCTATAAAAAGTAGGTCTTAACAAACAGGACATATTTCAGGAACTTGAAAAGTTTGGTTTGGCTGGCACATAGTTTATGAAAGTAAGTGCCAATGAGAAAGACTGAAAAAAACACATTGGAGTCAAATGGGGAAGGACCTCTAACACCTTTCTGAGGAATTTGGACTTGGGCCATCATCAGGGAGTGAGGGCTACTTGATATGGGAGTAACATGATTTTTGTTTTAGAGAGAACTTAAAAAAATTATGTAAACTGGTGATTTTTCTTTTTTAACAGCATCAACTAGTAATTTAGTTCCTTTCTTCATAAAATGGATAATTAAAATTTTTTAATTAATTTTAATGAAAGTTTACAGAGACAGTTTCCAGTCATTCATTGTTGCACTTTTCTCCCTGCCAACCCCCTCTCCCCCAATTCACTTTTCTCCTTGATGAATTAAAGGAAAACTCTTTCATTGCTATACAATTCCTCCCACCAAGTACACTGCACTGTGCAGCTTTGTTTGCAGTAACAAAGAGCTGGAAACAACCCACATGCCCATCGACAAATGAATGGATAGAGAAGCTTTGAGATATTCACACAATGGAATACTATGCAGCACTGAAAAACAAGAAACTCATGAAATATTATGCTAAGTGGATGACCCTAGAGGACATTATGCTGAGTGAAATATATCAGTAACAAAAGGACAAATATTGTATAGGGCCACTATTGTAAAACAGGACTGACATTGGAGTTGAGGAAAGACAGAGAAGGGGAGGAATGATGTATACTGCATTGCAACTGATGAGGGAGAGACTGTTTAAAAGAGAGAACTTTTTTGACAGTATGCTAGATAGATTGAAAGAAAATAGATGCAGGGTCATGAGATAGGATTTGCTAGAACTCTGGTGACGTAACATTGCCAGTTACTAGTCCAAAGGTCAGTGGTTTGAATTTACCAGTCACTTCTTGGGTTAAAGATGGATACGTTTACTCCTGAAAAGATTTACAGCCTCAGAAACGTGATGGAGGGGAGTAATAAATCAGAATCAACTCCACGGCAGTGGGTTTGGTGGGTATAGGGAAGAGAAACAATGAGAACTTCAAAAAAGTAGCAATGGGGTGTTAAGGAGAAGTTAGAAGATTAAAATGGTGATATTTGGCTTTGTTTGTTTATAGTTTAATGAAAGAGAAAGGAAAGTTTAGGGTGATGTTGTTGTTAGTGCCATTGAGTCTGAGTCGAGGACAATCCAGAGGGAGCCTGTGCACAGATCTGCACTTTGCTGTATCCTGTGTCGTCCTCACACTTCCTGACATGTTAGGGCTCATTGTAGCAGTAACCATATCAATATACCTGGTCGAGGGTCTACCCTGATCTTCACTGATCCTCTGCCTTTCTGAGCATCATATTCCTCTCCAAGTATTAGCCCCTCTTTCATATGCCCAAAGTATATGAGACAAAGCTTTATCATCTTTGCTTCCCAGGAGTAGTTTGACTGCACTTTTCCGAGACATACTTGTTTGTCCTTTTGGCAGTCCATGCGATGTTCAGTATTCTTCTCCAACATTCAGTATTCTTCTCCAACACTGAAGCTCAGAGACATCAATTCTTCTTCTGTCATACTTATTCATTGCACATTTCTAAGATGCATAGTAAGTGATCAGAAAGACCATGACCTGAATCAGATGCACCTTTGTCCACTCCGCAAACTGCTGATTCCAACTCATAGTGAGCCAGTATGACAGAGTAGAACTGCTCCACAGAGTTTCCAAGGCTATAAATGTTTTTGGAAACTGAATAACACATCTTTTCCTCACACAATAGCTGGTAGGTTTGAACTATTGATCTTTTGCTTATTAACTGAGCACTTTAACCACTGTATCATCAGGTCGTCAACAGACATTGCATGTTATTGTTAGGAGCCCTCAAGTCAACTATGACTCATGAACAAGATTTATGAACAAGAGATCTGTACTGTGCCCTATCTCTGATATACTTGAACCCATTGTTACAGTCACTGTATCAATCCATCTTGTTGAAGGTCTTCCTCTCCGTCTCTGGCTCTCCACCTTTTCAAGCATGATGTCCAAGGGCTAGCCCCTCCAGATAACATGGACAAAATATGTGAGATGAAATTTTCCCATCCTTGCTTCCAAGGAGCATGCTGGCTGCACTTTGTCCAAGACATACTTATTTATTGTTTTGGTAGTCCATGGGATTTTCATTACTCTTCACCAACTCAAAGGCATAAATTCTTCTTCTGTCATCCTTAGTCACTGTCCAACTTTTAGATGCAAAACAAATGAATACACCACAACAAGATTAAAGGTAAACAACTCAATTGAAAAATGGGCACAGGATATGAACAGATACCTCACCAAAGAAGACATTCAGATGGCAAACAAACACATGAAGAAATGTTCAGAATCCCTACCTCTAAGAGAGATGCAAATCAAAACAACTGAAATATCATCTAACACCAGTAACAATAGCAAAATTCAACAGAGCAGCAAATAAATGCTGACGAGGTCATGGAGAAACTAGAACCCTTATTCACTCTTGGTGGGAGTGTAAAATGGTGCAGCCACTCTGGATGGCAGTATGGCAGTTTCTCAAAAAGTTGAAAATAGAAATATCATTTGACCCAGCAATTCCACTACTAGGAACATGCCCTAAATAAATTAGAACCGCCACCCAAGCATATATATGCACACCCATGTTATTGCTACTTTGTTCATAATAGCAAAGAGTTGGAAACAACCCAAGTGCCCATCAACAAAGGAATGGATAGGGAAGCTGTGGTATATTTATACAATGGAATACTACACTGCATTGAAAAACAAGGAACTCATGAATTATTATACAAAATGGATGACCCTGGAGGATGTTACGCTGAGTGAAATATCTCAGTCACAAAAGGACAAATACTTCATAATGCCATTGTTATAAAGCGGGACTGACATTGGGGTTGGGGGAAAACTAAGAGGGGATAAATAATGTATATTACATTGAAACAGATGAGGGAGAGAACTGTTTAGGAGAAATATATGATTAGGTATTATTGTCATAACAAGAGTCCAGAATGAGAGCTGCATAGTG
>NW_006399827.1:14650612-14651926 GCF_000299155.1 Elephantulus edwardii
CAATGAAAGAATTTTTTTTTTTTACTTTTCAGAGAAAAGCAAACTGGGTGGGGGTAGGTAAGGAGGAAAGTGTGCAACAATGAATGAATGGGAATCCAAAGTCTCTGTAAACTTTTATTAAAATGAATAAATTTTAAAAAAGATTTACCTCAAACCCCCCAAACAGACACCCTTCTCCCCAGTGATTAGATGTGTAACAAATCTTACAGAGACAGTTGTAAATGTAGGACTGGATTTAGTGGATTTAGGAGAGAAAAATGTGACTTAGAGGGAGAGTTTTGGAAGCAGCCATGAAACTAGATGTGATTTTCCAGGGAGAATGATACGGATCAGACTAGAAGTAGAAGAACAGATTTTGTTGCTGTGGCTAGGTGCCGTTGAGTCTTGTACAACCCAGAGTGACCCTAAGAACAACAGATCTGAACCCTGGCCTAAACTGTGCCGTCCTCACAACCTCTAATGCACTTGAGCTCATCTCTGTAGTCACTGTGCCAGTTCATCTGATTGAAGGTCTTCCTTTCCTTCACCATTTCTCCATCTTTTCAGGTATGATAGCCTTTTTCAAGGAATAGCCCTTCCTAGCAGTATACCTGAAGTATGGGAGATGAAGGTTCACCATCTCTGGCTGAGCCTTCTCCAAAGCATGTCTCTTTGTTCTTTTGGAAGTCCATAGGATATCCAGTACTCTTCTCCATCACCACAGTTCAAAGGCATCAATTCTTCTTTTGTTATCCTTATTTATTGTTCATTTCTCAGATATGCAATAAGTGGTTGAAAAGACTTGATGGTCTGAATCAGGTCCACCTTAGTTCTCAAACTAACATCATTGCCCTTCCATTTGGGAAGTCCCTGGCTACGGACTTTCTCAAGGCAGTATGTCTCCTGAACCATAGGAGAAGCAGAAAAGCTTGAGTGGTAGTAGTGCCTGTCCCCTAAAAAAAAAAAAATGAAAGAAAGAAAGAAAGAAGGAAGGAAGGAAGGAAGGAAGGAAGGAAGGAAGGAAGGAAGGAAGAAAAAGTAACTTGAAGAAAATGATGGGAGAAAATTCCAGCAAGCAGATGGGAGTGGTCAGGAGTGCCAGAAACTGTAAAAATAGGATTAGGACAGCAGAATAGTTTTCCAACTTGGTTGTTTTGGATTTTGAATAGACCCTACTAATAGTGGTTTGGTACAAGATTGTGGGTTTGTTTTTTTTAAAAATTATATTGATTTGTACATACAGGCCATGGTTTTTGCAATCACTTGTTATGCATCAGAGAGTTGGACAATGACTAGGGAGGATAGAAGGAGAATTGACGCCTTTGAGCTGTGGTG